>NC_068305.1:6374452-6674452 GCF_025860055.1 Xyrauchen texanus
TCAGTTTTAATCAGTGTTATTTTTGTAAATGAAAACTAAATATAAATATTTTTGTTAACTGAAAAAATAAATTATGTACGGAATTGAAAAAAAAAACAACAACCTGAAACTAAACTACATTTCCTGACTTTAAAACCACCTAATACTGTGTAAGCCCCCCCGTGCCGCCAAAACAAGGCGTTTCCATCTGCAGAACTGCCGCTCACTGGATGTTTTTTGTACCATTCTGAGTCAATTCTAGAGAAAATCTCAGGAGATCAGCAGTTACAGCCAATCATGTGGCTGCAGTGCATAAAATCATCCAGATACGGGTCAGGAGCTTCATTTAATGTTCACATCAACCATCTGAATTGGGAAGAAATGTGATCTCAGTGATTTGGAACGTGGCATGATTGTTGGTGTCAGATGGGTTGGTTTGAGTATTTCTGTAACTGCTGATCTCCTGGGATTTTCATGCACAACAGTCTCTAGGGTTTACTCCAAATGGTGCCAAAAACAAAAAAACTTCCAGTGAGCGGCAGTTCTGTGGACAGAAATGCCTTGTTGATGAGAGAAGTCAACAGAGAATGGCCAGACTTGTTAGAACTGACAAAGTCTACGGTAACTCAGATAGACACTCTGTACAATTGATGTGAGAAGAATATAATCTCAGAATGCTATTCTGAGATGCGGGTTGGTCCTCTTTGGTGGCACGAGGGGGACCTCCACAATATTAGGCAGGTGGTTTTAATGTTGTTGTTTTTAGTTTTTTTTCTGAGAAGTGACGTTTGCGAAATGTGCTGCCACTTGCTGCCCTTGATGCTAGAATGCTATAGGTTGTTACCAGAGCATTTATTTGTGGTTGCTAGGTTTTCAGGGTAGTTTCTAGAGTACTCTACACTGGCGGCCAAAATTTTGGAATAATGCACAGATTTTGCTGTTTCAGAAGGAAATTGGTTCTTTAATTCACCAAAGTGGCATTCAGCTGATCACAAAGTATAGTCAGGAGGACATTAATGATGTAAAAAAACAGCACCATCACTATTTGAAAAAAATACTTTATCAAATCTAGACAGGCCACATTTTCAGCAGCCATCATTCCTACACCTTATCCTTGACTAATAATGCTAAATTGCTAATTTGGTACTAGAAAATCACTTGCAATTAAATCAAGCACAGCTGAAAGCTATTTGGTTCATTAAATGAAACTTAACATTGTCTTTGTGTTTGTTTTTGAGTTGCCACAGTATGCAATATTCTGGCATGTCTTAAGGTCAATATTAGGTCAAAAATGGCAACAAAACACTCACAATCAATCATTGTTATGAGGAATGAAGTCTATACAATGCTTGAAATTGCCAAAAAAACTGAAGATTTCTTACAAAAGGAGTACACTAGTCTTCAAAGACAAAGTATAACTGGCTCTAACAAGGATAGAAAGAGATGTGGAAGGACAGATGTACAAATAAACAAGAGGATAAGTATCAGAGTCGCTAGTTTGAGAAAATAGATGCCTCACATGTCCTCAGCTGACAGCTTCATTGAATTCTACCCTCTCAACACCAGTTTCATGAGCAACAGTAAAGAGAAGACTCAGGGGTGCAGGCCTTATGGGAAGAATTGTAAAGAAAAAGCCACTTTTGAAACAGAAAAACAAAAAGATAATGTTAGAGTGGGCAAATAAACACAGACATTGGCCAACAGATAATTGGAAAAGAGTGTTATGGATCTTAACCCCATTGAGATTTTGTGGGATCAGCTAGACTGTAAGGTGCGTGAGAAGTGCCTGACAAGACAGCCACATCTATGGCAAGTGCTACAGGAAGCGTGGGGTGACACGTCACCCGAATACCTGGACAAACAGAGCTAGAAAAAGTGCAAAAACGTACTTGACTTTTGTTTTCATGGTGACTGGATTTAGCACATCGACGATTCCTTTGTGATTCCTGTGCCTTGTTCCAGCTTGGCCAGGCACTTCTTGTCCGGTTTGAAACTGGCTTCAGTTATTGTTATTGCACCCCCTTTTGGCCTCCCAAATCTATTACGCCAGACTACATTAAACAGAAGGTTAACTGACAGTAAATTGGACAGAATGCAAATCAGGCCTCTAATTTAAATATCAGCTAATATTAATATATATTTGCCTCAAAAAGGCTAATCAATAATCAATGTATCGCTATTTTATGATACTCCAATTGAAAATCCAATCAAATTGGTCCAATTTCAAATTACTTAATAATAAGGTGGAACATTTGTTGTGTTTGTATCAAAATGTTGAGGATTTAAGGTGTTTGTTGCACAAATGATGCAGGGCGAGTTACACAACAAAATTGAATACTTTGGGTTAGGGGTTCCTTCAAATAATTAAAGGGATAGTTCACCCTCATGCCATCCCAGATTTGTATGGCATTCTTTCTTCAGCAAAACACCAATTATTTTTAGAAGAATATTTCAGCTCTGTAGGTCTATAAGTGAATGGTGGCCAGAACTTTGAAGGTCCAAAAAGCAAATAAAGGCAGCATAAATTAATCCATATGACTCCACTGATTAAATTGATGTCTTCAGAAGTTATTTGATAGGTGTGGGTGAGAAACAGACAATATTTAATAAAAAAAAAATTCCTTAGGAGAAGGCTGAGCACTTAGGAGAATTTGTAGCCAGAAAAAGGACTTAAATATCGATGTGTTTCTCACCAACATCTATTATATCGCCTCTAAGACATTGATTTAACCACTGGAGTCTTATATCTTAATTTTATGCTACTTTTATGTGCTTTTTGGAGCTTCAAAGTTCTAGACACTTTTCGCTTGCATTAAAATGGACCAACAGAGCTAAGATATACTTCTAAAAATCTTTGTTTGTGCACAGAAAGGAAGCCATACACATCGGGGATGGCAGGAGGGTGAGTAAATGGTGGGAGAAATTTCATTTTTGGGAGAGCTGTCTATCCCTTTAACCCTAAGTAAGAGCAATAGTAGTAATGATGCCGGCCATAGCAAAGTAATAGTAATAATAATAATAATAATAATACGGATTCACATTTTCTTTTAACATTGCTTTTATTGTGCTGATATTTACATTTTTGTCTGTCTCTAGGTAACTACCTGCGGCCTCCTAACTATGGCGGAGCACCAGGCGCCAACTACAGTGGCCCCGGTCCAGGCATGGGCAACAGTCTTGGCATTAATGCCAGCAGTCCCATGCATGGCCAGGGACCTGGGCAGCCCTGTGGCTCCATGACCACAGCTCGGGGACCAGGACATGCAGCTGGGTCCAAGCCGTATCCAGCAGGATCCAGCAACATGGCTCCGACATCTCCCAACATGCCCCAGTCTGCTGGCCCAGGGATGGGTCCACCTCCATCCAACCTTAGCCGCAAATCCCTCGAAAGTAGCCCTGTATCTGTCCAGCAGAACCCAGTGCCCTCGGGCCAGGCCAGGTAAATCAGAGCCTTGATTATGTTTTTTTGATTACCCAGACCAAGGTTGTGCCTTAAATGGAAGGCAGGTGCCTTGCGGCGTCATTGCTCATTTTGCATCGTTTTGTGTATGAACGCACCCCCCTCAGGACACACTTTTAGACAGACTTATAAGGCAGCATAAAGTCATGTCTACTTTGGAAAGTATGAAATAATCTTTAACATTTCTTTCAAGCACACCTATAGATGCCATTTTTATTTTTCCCAACAGCCGAAGGGCATACACATGAATGTGAGTGTTCATAGGCAGCGAAGGACAAATCTATGCTGCCTTAAAAAATACAAGAGATAATGAAATTGCAGGAGACAAGTTATTATGCACAAAATGGATCCTGATATGATTTGATGCCTTCCTATGTCCCTATACTACATGCAAAGGCAAAATTTTTCAGGTTTCTGACAGAGCCCATGATGTCAGGTTTGGTCTAGATAGCATCAATGGTTTAATTTAACTTGTGATTAACTGTGTTTACACAGTTGAAAAGATATTAAATATATTTTTGTGTAGTTTTAAGGGATGGTTCACTCCAAAATGGAAATGTTGTCATCATTTACTCACACTTATATTGTTCCAAACACTAATGACTTCCTTTCTTCTATGCCACATAATGGGAGATGTTAGGCAGAATGTTAGCCTCAGTCATCATTCACTTTCATGGCATCTTTTTTCCATACAATTAAAGTGAATGATGACTGGTCTCCTCCTGTGTTATGGAAATACTCAATGCACCTTTGACTGAACAGGTACCAAGGAGACTCTTATGCTCTTCCTCCACTTCAGGCCTCCATTTGCTAGATCCCCTGTGTACCCTGGCTTGTCCGGGCCCGGGGGTCGGCCAGCTTCCTTCCCCACCCCTCACCTCAATCACCCCCACTACAGTTGTGGACAGGGCCAGGTTCAGCCTCTCACTGAGCTGTATGGGTAGGTTTAAGCTCTGAGCCCGCAGTCTCCACTAATTGGCTGGATGGCTTTCCTCCGCTTGAGCCTGCAAGCATCTGCTAGAAATGACAAAAACATAACACTCGTACGGCATCTGCCTCTCTTCTCTCCACCGCCTTGTTTATGTTTTACTCTTAGCATTTTAAAAGGTTAATCATATAGCTTTGATAAGGACAGGAGATGCATCCTCAAGAGAAAACGGCAGAACATTTTAAAGATTAAAGGGATTAAAAACTCCGGTGATAGAAGTGGAGTGGAAGCAAACATTCCGGGCCCTATTTTAAGAGCATTAAGTGCAGCACTATGCCACAAGACATAAGTGCAAATTCAGTGGTCATGGCCATGAATTTTTGGTATTTTCATGTTAGAATGTGCTAAGTAGGTTTGGCGAATTCGCTGCGCAATGCGTAGATGGGCTGGATCAAGTCCAATTGAATTCTGAGTTTCTTCTCAGGGATTTCCACCATCTGCATCCAATTATATAGTCCATACCTTGTTAAACACCAGCGATATGAACAGAGACAGCGCATTCAAGAAGTTGTAAATGGACTGTATGCAATGATTTAGAAGAATAGACAATGTACTTCAACTTCGTCTTTGTTAAAAAAAAAATTATATCGATACCGATATCTTGACTTCGAAACCGGTACCTAAACTACACTTTTTCCGATACTAATTTTATGAAATCCATTTTAACAATAAAAAAAAAAAAACAAAGTGGTACAAAAATCATATCAAATCCAACATTTTAGTCTCTCCTTCCACCGGCCCCTTTTGCAGTGACTATATATAAAATAATAATAATACAAATAATTGAAAAAAATAAATTGACCTCTAGAAAGTTTAATAAAATTCTAAAGCATTTACCCCTGAAAAATTGCGATCGTCAGGGACATTATTTGATGTTCTGTACTTTCAGTATTTGGACATGAACTTTATTACCACCTGCTGGTGGCATCTCCAAACTGCAAATGCATGATCTGAATTGGAACTTTGTGCTGAGTTAAGAGGTGATATTGAAATGTCTTAGCGCAATAACCTATTTCTCAGGAAAAAAGCAAATTGCGCTTTGTGCCACTTCATTTACATACAGTGCTGTGAAAAAGTGTTTTCCCCCATTTTGATTTCTTCTGTTTTTTTTTTTTTTGTAATTATTTCATATAAAATTGTTTCAAAAATTCAAACAAAATCAAACATAAACCAAAGGCAAGGTAAGTAAACACAAAATATTTTTTTTTAAAATAATAATGTTATTTATTGAAGCAATTAAGTTATCCAGTACCAGTTGGGCCTGTGTGAAAAGTTTTTATCTATAAATATTCTAGAAGTAACCAAAAGTTAGTAATTTTTCATTGAAAATCTCAACATCGGTTGCGCATTCATGAGCGCTATGAGAGAAGCTTGTTCACAGTGGCTTGCATGTTTACACGAGAACTTGCATTGTTTAACACTCAAAACAATTAAAGTTTGCAAATGAGTTATTCCTGAGTTATAATACTGTAGTTGAAAAATATTGTGCTCAAATACTTGATACATTTTTCACCCATATAGTTCATTGTATAAGCAACAGGCTTAGCCTTCCTACCATCTCCATTTCAGCATTCCATGTGATCTGATGATTTTTGGCTACAGGCCCTTTTCTGTATGGATGAGCAGTCCTGACCTTCACACATGCAGATTAGCCATGTGCTCACTCTCATTGCCAGCTTTCATTGTGGCATACGAAGAACATTTGTGTTGTAATGCCCAGGCTAATCCTAAGGCCTGCTTTGTCAAGACATCTGACACCCCTCATGCCTTACCTTCATCCTCCAGAATTTTTTTAAAAGAGACTGAGTGGGTCTTGAATCTACAGTGCAGTGAAAAAGTATTTGCCCCATCCTGATTTCTTCTGTTTTTGTGTATATCTAATACTAAATTGTTTCAAAAATTCAAACAATATCTAACATGAAACAAAGGCAATCTGAGTAAACACAAATTACACTTTTAAAATGAATGTTATTTATTGAATCAAAAAAGTTATCCAATACCAACTGCCTGTGTGAAAAAGTATTTGCCCTTTAGTTACTAAATCCCAAAATCTATGAAACTGCATTCATAATATGGTTCAGCAGGACTAGACACACCCAAACCTGAATACTACCAGCCTTGTTCAATCAAATCAACACTTGAGTAGAACTTTTTCAGCAGCATGATTTTGGCTAAAAGGTCTCACCCAGTAGCACATTATGCCAAGGTTGAAAGAAATTCCAGAAATTATGAGGAAAAAGGTGATTGAAATACATCAGTCTGGGAAGGGTTGTGGGAAGCTATTTCAAAGGGGCTGGGACTCCAAAGAACCATAGCGTGTGCCATTATCTCCAAATGGAGAAATCTTGGAACAGTAGTGAACCTTCCCAGAAGTGGCCGACCTTCCGAAATTCCTCCAAGAGCACAACTCATCCAGGAAATAACAAAAAAGCCTGGAACAACGGTCCAAGGAACTGCAGGCCTTTCTCGAATCAATAAAGGTCACTGTTCATGACTCCACTGGCACTGGCCACAAATGCCATCCATGGAAGAGTGGCAAGACACCACTGCTAACCCGAAAGAACATTAAGGGTCATCTGAATTTTGCCAAAACACACCTTGATGATCCTCAAACTTTTTGGGAGAATGTTCTGTGGACGAAAGTGTCGAAAGTGGAACTGTTTGGAAAACGTTAGTCCCATTACATCTGGCATGGTGGTGGTAGTGAGATGCTGTGGGGATGATTTGCTGCTTCAAGGCCAGCTGGATTACAATAATTTAGGGAAACATGAATTCTGCTCTCTACCAGAAAATCCTAAAGGAAAACATCCGGTCATCAGTCCGTGAGTTGAAGCTCAAGTGCAACTGGATTATGCAGCAAGACAATGATCCAAAGTACTGGAGTAAGTCCACCTCTCAATGGCTCAAATGCAGCTAAATTAAAGTTTCAGCGTGGCCTAGTCAAAGTCCTGACTTGAACCCGATTGAAATGCTGTGGCAGGACCTTAACTGTGCAGTTCATGCTCTAAAAACCCTCCAATGTGGCTGAACTAAAGTTGTTCTGCAAAGAAAAGTGGGCCAAAATTCCACCACAGAGTTTTGAAAGACAGATCTACAGTTATCTGAAGCATTTGGTTGCAGTTGTTGCTACTAAAGTTGGCACAACCAGCTATTAAGTTTAAGGGGGCAGTTCGTTTTTCACATGGGTGATATAGTTGTTGGATAACTTTTTTGCTTCAATAAAAAATATATATATTTGAAAACTGTATTTTGTGTTTACTTGGGTCGCCTTTGTTTTATATCATTTGAAGATCAATTTACTATGAAAAATACACAAAAATAAAAGAAATCAGGAAGGGACAAATACTTTTTCACAGTACACCCATTGTATGCACGCATACACCCACAAAAGTGCAAACAATCGCACCCACGCCCATTTGCGCTGGCATGAAATTACACTTAGAATTAACTCTCTCACAAAAATTGGTTTAAGATGTAGGGCATGGTCGTAGTGCTGTGCTTTGCGCGCTCACGAAAATAGAGCCCTTCCGGTTTAAAGGAATAGTTCATTAATTGTTTTTAGTTTTTTTGTTTTTTACTTACCCTCATGTTGTTATAATAAAACTGTATGACTTATTTTCTTCTGTGGAATACAAACGGTAAAGAATAATTTTCTTGTTTTAAGCATAAAATTCACAAAATCTAGTTAGATTTCTCTGAAAACAATACAAAATATCTTATACCATTTTGCTCGTCAAGTAAATTTATCTTGTTTTAAGAATGTTTGACTGGAAAACAAGACAAAAATACCAATGAAGGAAATAATTTATTTGCAGTGAAGATTTTCAGTCAATAATGACTTACATTCGGTAAGCAAGTGCCGTGTCATGTGTTTTTCAAATCGTCTTCCATGTAAATGTTAGCAAGATCGATGTCTTTTGACAACTGTGTTTAGCATCTCTCACAGGAGTACTGCATTTTTAGATGCCATGTCAAGTTAAAAAAAATTCTTCAACTGATATAAACGCGTCTCGAGACTCCTGCGTTCTGCTCTATTCATTGTGGTGCGTTTTGTTTTTTTAGCGCGAAAACGCGTCTGCCTGAACAGTTACTGGAAGAAATGCTTTATCCAATAGTTACATGAATGTTACTCAAACTCGAGAAAATAAATAAATGCTTTTCTCAAAGTCACCAGAATTGAACGCTTTGGTGTTGGTATTATAGTACCACCTGTTGGATCTTCTCCAAATATGCAGCTGGGTAGGCAACTGTTGTCCAAGTCGACCGCAAATAACCAACGCATATAAACAGATAAACATCAGCCACTGCCATCGTGAATGACATCGTATTTGCCGATAGGCCGATGGCAGTCAACAAGGCGAATATCGTCCGATACAGATGTTTGGCCGATAAATCAGTGCATCCATAATTTCGGTCTGTTCCTCACACAAAGCTATCACATGATTTAATTCAATTAATTAAACCACTAGAGGCACCAAACGGAATTGCAAAATTAATCCCACTGTCTGACATTGGTCCGGCAAACAAATAGTCCCACCCTAAACTCACTCTATTGGTTGCGCTAAATGTTGTCTGGCTGGTTGGGATGTTCAAACAAACAAACAAAGTAAACATTCTACAAACAACTAGATATACAGGAAGCACTTCCCCTTTGTGCTTTAATCCTAAAAGCTTCAGTCTTAACCCTCTCTTCTGTCCCTGAGTATTTCGTGCTTGCCAACTACAAGAAAAAAGCAGAAATTAAATAAATGAAGTTTACTAACAACCTACCAGTGAACTATTCACATCTTAGACAGGCCTTTAAGAGAGTTATGAATAAAGTAAAAATGTTGTCCTTATGGTGGTGTGCTGTTGTTCACAGACCTGGGGGGTATCAGGGTGGGTCCCATATGCTTGGAATAGGACCTGGAGCCCCCTACAACCATCCACTGTCCAACAGCTCAGCCAGGATGACGCCTCAAGGGCCCTCCTACAACACAATGCCTGCAGGTAAGTCATCAGAGCTTCCACTCATATCTCGGTGTTTTAATGCGACAAGCGATGCACAACAAGACATTTTATTTTCTATTTCTGTTCTGTCACCATAGTCCAAAATGCAATTTGCCTGAAACTTTTTAGAAGCTGCAGCATATGACATGGTTCAAATCAAATTGTAAAAATTATAAATAGTCTGACCCTCCCTTGTGTAAAGGCTAGGTTTGACTTGTTTTTTCCCTGTGCCGATACATCTTGGGCACAGTTGAACTTTTTAGCCTTTCAAAGTATAATATTTTGACCATGAGCCCGTTTGGACGTGATTCCACGTCACTTGTGCCTCAACAGTAGGCATATGTGCCGACAACGTGCAAAGATGCAAACTGTTCGCATGTCTAGGAAAACTTCACACAGACAACCCACGTATACTGTGTTGATGATGCAATATGCATCACATACTGTGATCAAGAAAATGCAGAAAACCAAAGGTTACATAGGCCTTAAGTGACTTGCGCAATTCAAATCAAATACATATAAATTGTCTACTAAATAAAACATCTGCAACAGCATTGTCATAATGGCAAAAATATATTTCTAATAAAAAAATTATAAACAAATTCACTTTCAGATCCGGTATTTTGTCAGTCCACTCGCCATTGGCAGGTGTGGCAAAAGGTTAATTTTGGACCTTGTGTATCACACTGGGAAGCCCCGCCCAGTGAAACCTCATTGGTCCAAAAGCCTACTCCTCATAGTTGTATAAAATATATTTGATTGGCTGTCACTATGTAAAACATCTCACTTTTTGTGACGACCGAACAATTGCTTAATGCAGGAAACTTGGGTCTCGCCTAGTTAGGATGTGGTATAACAATTGCTCACTCTTTGCACTTATGCCTCTGTTTAGAGGGGGTATGATCAGATGTTGTGTAGATGTCTGGATGTTGCAATCTAAGGTGTGAATCCCCCGCAGGGCCAATGATGGGCTCAAGGGATGCCATGATGCCCACTGTTCCCAAACAGAGAGCTGAGCACAAGGAGGAGTGCAGCACACCCACCACAGAGCCCCCCAAGCCAAAGGTATTAACAGATATCTCTCTCTCTCTCTCTCTCTCTCTCACTCTCTCTCTCTCTCTCTCACACCCCTTTATGTTTATGTATACTCACACCCTGTCTACAGCGGGCATGGCCATTGACGTGGCGCGACACTACGGCTTGAAGGGCTGTCTACTCTGGACGCGTCATCACAAACGTTCAAACTCCTTTAATTTGTGTAGTTGCACTAGCGCATGCATCGCGAAATGGAACATGACACCTGTTTATTGTCGGTAAGATGGACATGCTGCAACAGATGCTTCCAGTGTAGACCACGACATTGATTATAATGGGGTTCTACTGCTTTTGACGTGACACTCACATCCAGTGTAGACAGGGTGTAAAGCAGTAAAAACACTTATATTACTCCTAAATATTCTGTTTATGTCTGTTGCTGCACTGTATGACTTGACCTTTGCATAATAGCTCCTTCTGCTTCAACCTAAACGAAGATCATATCTGCTCAGAAGAGGTGAAAAACTCCTAGAGAGAGAGCTGTCAGTGCATCGATGCATCATGATGCATTGGTCTGACACCGTGTCCTAACCAGCGGTGTAAAGATAAAAGTGACAAGTGATAAAAGCTAATTTATTTTAGCTGACTTTGAGATGGTTGCTTATTAGTTTCTGTTTCTGCTGCATTTTTAGCACCGCCCACAGAGATATCTCCCACTCCACATAATGTACAGTATTTGGGGGATTTTAATTAAAACAAACAGATTTCAACTTTTTTTTGTGATATGAAGGTCTCATTAAAATTGATTAAAACAGTTAAAACATTAATCAGGCATTCATCATTTATTTTTGGTACTTTTCTATACTTTTTATGTGTATATTTGACTGTTTTAACCTTGTGCCAGACCCAGACATTCATAATGAAACTATGAAAATCCATTATAAAAATAAACTAATTATTACATGTTTAAAACTATGATAATCTGAACAGAGAGTGAAATAATCATAAACCAGGCATTTTAATATTTATTGTGGGAAGTTACTTCTTAACCAAGATGACAAAAGCATCAATGAGGAGCATGCTTGAGATCAAATATGAGACAAGAGTTGTTTAAAGAAAACAAAGAAAATTCAAGGTACAAATCACTTGTGAGCAGAATGTTGGCATTATTTCCAGTCAAGCCAATTTCAAATGTGAAAAATGTTTATTGGCTGAATAAAATCTTGCACAACACTGGCACCAGAAAAAGGGGTAAAGTGGACTTTTTAGCTGTCTCTCACCATGAACTGTGTGTCTGTTTCTCTGTGTTCTCCGCAACAGGACAACTACGGTTCTCAGTGTGTGACCCAGCCTCCCACCCCATCCCCTCTCTCCCCCAGCCCAGCTAGTCTGTCCTCTTATCAGGGGGACGACAGCGACAGCATTAGCAGCCCTGTCTGGCCAAAGACCCCCAGCAGTCCTGTAAGTGCCTTACGCACATCTTTTTATTTTCCCCACCTTTCTTTCTTCCTCCGTTGTAGTTTAGGTCTCCTATTTTATACTCTGAACAGTTTTGACTGCTGACATGGTAATGTGAGACTTCCTCACTTTGGCCCTATTTACACAGGGTGTTAAAATCCATCTGTCCACTTGATAAGAACACTTGAGATGAATAAAATACAAGGTTTAAAATGGGTCTCAAGACACAAATCAAATTCTCAATATCTATATCTCCTTCCCTCCTGTATTCATCTACCCATGCACCCCAGAAGCACAGCTCAGGGAACATGACAAACGAGAAGATAACGCGACTGTACGACATGGGCTGTGAACCTGAGAGGAGAGCTTGGGTGGATTGTTACATCACCTTCATGGAGGAGAGGGGCATGCCTGTCCTGACCCTACCCTTAGTGGGAAAGAAGCCATTGGATCTGTGCCGTCTCTACCTCTGCGTTCGAGAGATTGGAGGCCTGGCAATGGTGAGTGATGGGGTGACAATTTGTGCAAGAGCTCTTTATAAAAAAATAATAATTATTATTATAATATTATGCAAGAATACTGCTGTGTGTTCGCTAGGGATGAGCATTGTTGAGTAATTTTGTAGTTGAGTTCTCAACCTGGGGGCCGGGGCCATCTAGGGGTCTCCGCAAACTTCCAACTGAGCTTCGATATTTATTTTTTAAATTTTAAATCAAGTTATATTAAAATGATCAAGCTGAATTTAAATTATGGATGTGCATAAGTAATCGACAAGTTGAGTTGTACTGTAGTTCTGCACCAATTAAATTAACATTTTTAGCGCATTTGCCTGTGGTGAACAATGCTGAAATATACAGTACTTTCCCTCTGAATCTCTCACTAAATATTGCAGTTACAATTGAGTCCTCTGATGTGTTGGATGAGAGAAGGAATTGTGATGGCGTCTTTGGCCAAGTGTGAAGTCAAGTTTGGAAATACTTGTAATATTTTGATAATATTTGGAGTCATGCCTACCAACGGACAAGAATCTGCATTTATGTTTGAAAGAAAATGGGAAGCGGTACAAGAAACTCGGAAGCTTATGACACCAGCATGTGTGTATGTGCCTTAAATCTCTGAACAAGGGTAGAGCGCATTTAATAAAAGGCAACTGGAGATCGGTGAAATTACATCAGGAGTACAGAATGAATAAACAATGGTAACAGACTGAATTTGGATGCAATTCATAAATACACAATTTGTTTGATTATGTATTAATCCCCTCGTAGAAAGAGCCATGTATGTCCATACACGGATTCATTGAAACAATTATTTATGTTAAATAAACAGACTGTTCTAATTTCTGATTATATTGTCATTTATAAGCATTTTATTGTATGAATAACATTTAAATTTACGGCTAATCAATTACTTGTTTTTGTGGGTTAGAGTACTCAAATACAAAAATACTTGAAAATGCCATCCCTAATTAAAATGCAAAAAAAAAAAAAACAATCAAGATGTAGGCTTACTTACAAAGTGTTCCTAGTACTTCTATTAATCATAATGAAGAACTTTAATCTATTGAAACTTCTAGTTTCTGGAGGATGGGGGCCTTAGGATATTGTCTTGGACAATGGGGGACTTGGATTCAAAACGTTTTTGAACTACTACTCTAATACATAAAAACAAGATTGACAATAGGTATGACACATTTGTGGTTACCAATAGCGGTAACAATAACTTTAAAAACCTATGTGATTCTTTTGGGGAAAAAACAATTAACATGCAGTAATAAAAAAAAAAACAATAACAGGATTTTAAAAAATGAAAAAACATTTGCAGTCACCCGGTGATTATGTAGAAACTCATTTAAAAATATTTACTGCCACTATAAACTCCCTGTCTATATAAAGGCTTTCGTGCCAGATTTGAAACAGATGATGTCAAACATCATTCGTTTTCACTTGTCTTGTGACCAGCCAATTTGCATTTCATGGAAGAAAGTTCAAAAATTTTTTAAATATATTTACTCTCGGTGGGGTGTGTGGTGAGTTGTGCGTGCATACTGCAGAGAATAGTGTGAAGCCTCCACACGCAGTAACGTGCTCAACAAGCCACATGATGAGATGCGCGGATTGACGGTTTCAGACGCGGAGGCAACTGAGATTCGTCCTCCGCCACCTGGATTGAGGCAAGTCACTATGCCATCACAAGGACTTAGAGTGGATTGTGAATGGGACATTCCAAATTGGGTAGAAAAAAAAAAAGTAAGGCAAAACCTCTATGTCCATCCCTCATATCTAAATAACCATTACTCAAAGGCTTCAAATGAAACTAGGGGGTGGGGAGAGAGGACTATTTTAGCACTTTATTCACTGAAGGAAAATCGGGTAATTGCATTAACGAATGCAATTTGCATGGCACAATTCCCCTCCTTGTTTGTTTGGTGTTTATTTATAAGCTTTAAATTTTGCACTTCTAAAGTTGTTAGGCCTGTTGATAGTTTTGCATTTTTAATGCTTTATACTTCTGAATAAATGTACTTGTTTATTTCCGGTTTAAGATTGCTTGGTTATTGATGTTGGCTGTGTCTGGTTAGGTACCTGTAGGTAGGAAGGCCCCATTTTTAAATTCTGCTTAGGACCCCAGAATGTCAGGGGCTGCTATATTGTACCTTGTTTTCTCTTCAAGGGTTTTGACTGAAACTCTCGCCTTGAACAGGTAAATAAGAACAAGAAATGGAGAGAGCTGTCCACTCACCTAAACGTGGGATTGTCCAGTAGTTCGGCTAGTTCCCTGAAGAAGCATTACATCCAATACCTGTTTGCCTACGAGTGCAAGGTAGAGCGTGGAGAAGAACCTCCGCCCGACTCTTTTGCCATGGGAGACGGCAAGAAGCAAAAACAGCAGGCCAAGATCCAGCCACCCTCACCTGGTAAAGCAGCTTACTGCATTACTATAGAGAGAGCAATGTGTTAGACATAAGAAAGGTGTATATCCATTAAATCACTGTTAACTTGGTCCTATGTTTTATGGATTGTGCAGTTTATTGTCTTATTGAACTGATATAGTTAGGAGTATTTAAGGCAAGCATCGCTATTACTATTGCCAAGGCATACTTATTTTTTTGCATGTTTGTGATTATAATCTACTGACCGCGAGCGATACGAACGCATTTGATGCATGCCCACTGCAACTTCTTTGTGATACTCTTTTAGTACAGTCAATTGCAGGCGCATGCATCAGTGAAGCGCGCAGCAGAGGACCGCGTGCGCAGGTCAAGAAAATCTATGCACACGGTCAAGCCTCGTGGCTGTGCTGATGATGCAGTTTGCGTCACAATGCAGACACCCGAAGTATACTTTGGCCTTAAGCATTCAATTGTGATTCGTAACTTCAATGAATGAACCCCAATGAGTGAATACATCTTGTGGAAAATAGATTTGCATTGACGAGGGACCTGAACCATATCTAGAGACCAGAATATCATAGAGACTCTTGTCTTAGGACAATAAGCAACCACTCAAGACACCCTAGCTACGCCCTAGCAACCACAAAGAAACATTAACAACACCCTAATAACATGGCAGCAACTTTTTCGCAGGGAAGCACCACACACATTTTCTCTGTACTTTTTATAACAAAGACGATTTGTTGTGCTATTGGAGTAAAATATCATAATATTCCTCTCCTTAGATTTGTCTGCATCACTCACATGATGCTTTGGTCGAGTTGCCTTATAATCAGTTCAGAGCTGCTCCAGACAGAACTATAAATATCTGACAGGTGACTTGAGTCACTGAAGAAAAAAAAAATCAGACAGGGGGATGGATGAGTGAGAGAAAGAGCTGTCAAGCAGCCAGCTGAATGATCCCCTTAAAACCCTGACACACTAATGGCTGATGATGTCACACAGGAAGAGAGAGAGCTGTCAAAAAGTAGACGAGAGGGTTTCCCTCCGAGAAGATTAATGAGGGGAGGAGTGTGGGATAAAAACAAAAGTGACCTCAGTCCGACCCTACGCTCAATGCAGACCAGTGAGCCAGCTCTTAATTTCCCTCTCTCTCTCTCTCTCTCTCTCTCTCTCTCTCAATATGTGTGAGGTCATTGGCAGTCACACTGTCTGGAAGTGTTGTAGCATAGCACCATGCATTGTTTATTTTTAGTTCTGAACGTTTTTATGGCAGCAGATCGAGAACTTGAAAATTAGACACTCTTTCGTTCCCTCGTTCTTTCACTCTAACCTGATTCTTTTTGTTTCCTGCTCTGACATATTTTGATGTAGCTTTTACTGCTCTGAGCTGAGCCGTGAAAATTTCAGATGTCATTAGGATAGTGTCCTTTTTATACCATTACATTTCTTTGGAAATTAATTACTGGGGTATTCAAATGTTATTGGATTATGGAAATGCAATCTGGGGATTGAAAGATTTGGGTTACTTTCCCTGGAGCTTGGAAGAACTGATTAGGACATTGTAATTTGCTTGTAGATTTTTTAAATAGAGATATGTAGTCCATTAATAGTCCATTAACCAGAATCAGATTCTGATATAATACACAAATGTTTAATAAATAATTTAATGTATTAATAAAAATTGGAATAAAAAATATTCTGCCATGTGATATACAGGTGAAACTCGAAAAATTAGAATATCGTGCAAAAGTTCATTAATTTCAGTAATTCAACTTAAAAGGTGAAACTAATATATTATATAGACTCATTACAAGCAAAGTAAGATATTTCAAGCCTTTATTTGATATAATTTTGATGATTATGGCTTACAGCTTATGAAAACCCCAAATTCAGAATCTCAGAAAATTAGAATATTACATGAAATCAATAAAAAAAAAAGGATTTTAAATACAGAAATATCAGCCCTCTGAAAAGTATAATCATGCATATGTACTCAGGACTTGGTTTGGGCCCCTTTTGCATTAATTACTGCCTCAATGCGGCGTGGCATGGATGCTATCAGCTTGTGGCACTGCTGAGGTGTTATGGAAGACCAAGATGCTTCAATAGCGGCCTTCAGCTCTTCTGCATTGTTTGGTCTCATGTCTCTCATCTTTCTCTTGGCAATGCCCCATAGATTCTCTATGGGGTTCAGGTCAGGCGAGTTTGCTGGCCAATCAAGCACAGTAATACCATGGTCATTGAACAGGTTTTGGTACTTTTGGCAGTGTCAAGTGTCAGTGTCAGTGTACTTTTGGTGCCAAGTCCTGCTGGAAAATGAAGTCAGCATCTCCATAAAGCTTGTCTGCTGAAGGAAGCATGAAGTGCTCTAAAATGTCCCGGTAGACGGCTGCATTGACTCTGGACTTAATAAAGCACAGTGGACCAACACCAGCCGATGACATGGCTCCCCAAACCAACACAGACTGTGGAAACTTCACACTGGACTTCAAGCATCTTGGATTGTGTGCCTCTCCATTCTTCCTCCAGACTCTGGGACCTTGGTTTCCAAATGAGATGCAAAATTTGCTCTCATCAGAAAAGAGGACTTTGGACCACTGAGCAACAGACCAGTTCTTTTTTTCTTTAGCCCAGGTAAGACGTTTGACATTTGAAGCCCATGTCCAGGACCCGTCTGTGTGTGGTGGCTCTTGATGCAGTAACTCCAGCCTCAGTCCACTCCTTGTGAAGCCCCCCACACATTTGAATGGCCTTTTCCTGACAATCCTCTCCAGGCTACGGTCATCCCTGCTGCTTGTGCATCTTTTTCTTCCACACTTTTCCCTTCCACTTAACTTTCTATTAATGTGCTTTGATACAGCACTTTGAGAACATCCAACTTCTTTTGCAATTACCTTTTGAGGCTTTCCCTCCTTGTGGAGGGTGTCAGTGATGGTTTTCTGCACAACTGTCAGGTCAGCAGTCTTCCCCATGATTGTGAATTCAACTGAACCAGACTGAGAGACCATTTAAAGGCTCAGGAACCCTTTGCAGGTGTTTAGCTGATTAGAGTGTGACACTTTGAGCCTACAATACTGAACTTTTCACAATATTCTAATTTTCTGAGATTCTGAATTTGGGGTTTTCATAAGCTGTAAGCCATAATCATCAAAATTATATCAAATAAAGGCTTGAAATATCTTACTTTGCTTGTAATGAGTCTATATAATATATTAGTTTCACCTTTTAAGTTGAATTACTGAAATTAATGAACTTTTGCACAATATTCTAATTTTTCGAGTTTCACCTGTAGTTCATTAGACTACCTATAGGACTTTTGCTAAGCAACTAGACACGTTCATATAAAATGTTTGATGACAGGCGTGAGGTTATTGACATTTTACTGCGACTTTGACTCTGGCTTATCCAGTCAGAATTAGAATTAATCAGTTTAATATTTGTATTATTATTATTTGTTAATGCATATTCCTCCTTTTCTCTAGCAGTGGGATTCTTATTCTGTTACAGTGATAAAGTGACGAGACATGTTATTATATTTATCACTTTGTTTCTATTTATGCAGCGTCAAGCTTTGGGCAGCCACACCCAATCTGAAATTTCATTGGTACAAATTCCAGCTCCAAATAGCTATACAGTATATTAGACATCAAATATTTTCTGGCTGACTGTGATTGCTTTACATCACAAAGCATTTTTGTGCCCAGGACTAATTGTTCGGCACATCAATATATAACGTGACACTACGATCACAAATTTTGCGATAAATCTCAATTTTTGTCGACATTTCAATTTAGTGTGTCCGATTTTGGTCACCAAATGGCTGTATTATTTTGCTGCATTTAAGTGCACCTGGGAAGCTGTCGTGCATTCGTTATTAGGACTGATGACACGGGTCTCTGGAAAACTCTATTCTGATTGGTCAATGTCTCTATCTTGCGATCTGATATTTCTGAGCGATAACTGCACATACCTATGGGGATTAATACAAATCAGACCGGACATCTGGCTATTGCAAGTCACCTTTCCTACTTCTTGTATCACAGTGTAAACTGTACTAATAAGCTAACTAAATAATTTCAGCTCAAACCAATGTTTCATGTCCATTTATTTATTTGGCAAGTAGTCTTGTAATAAGCTGGATAATGAGAAGTCAGATGGTCATTAATTACTAAATAAACATAGACAGAACTCCGACATAAACCAGAGGTGGAATTCAGCTGTTCAGTGAATTCTTTCTTCTCACTTAATTACACAATTTCAACACATATCAATATTTTATGGACATTTATAATCTTTTTTTTTTGTTAGTTTTTTTTGTAGGCATGTAGGAAGCAGGATAATGTACAGTCAGCCAGTTGTTATCACAAAATATATCCTTACAGGTTGATCAGGACCCAGATACGAAGCGGACCACATGCATTTTTTTTCTTACATGTCATGTATTAATGTTGGAAACAAAATACAGAAGACAAACTGAAGCAAATACACAATAAATGGCGGCAAAGGCTATTTTCCTGTTGAACCATTGAATCAGCATAAGCAAATGCACATGCTTCACTTTTACATGACCAATATGGTTTATTAATGCATGGTTTCTAACAAATTATCAATCGATTGGCTTAAAATGTAGTGTAAGTCCTTAGCTTTACATGAGCTGACTGTCATGTATAACAAATCAATACTGTGAAAATAAAGCACTGAAATTGAAATCATTTTGTAAAATCATTGCTTGTCATCATATTTTATATTGGCACACAGCAGTGCTACTACTCGGCAACTCGTGAATTATCTAGAATTCCAGAGTTTCACACTTGTAAATACGACTTCTCTTGGTCATAAACGTGTTTGGAACTCGTAATTACAATATTTCTGACTACACTTACAGGCTGCATTTATCTGTAATGTTTTGGCCCACACATCCTTTTTTAGTAATACAAAAAAAAATCTCTTCTGATTATTAAAAGACGTTTCTGATTATTTTTTTACATTCTGATTTATATATTTTTGTGCATTGTAAAAGTTGATTAATAAAGTGTTGGAATGCTTCTGTGAATCTCAACCCCCTGTTTTATTGTCTTTGACTACAACAATACTTGTTCTCTTGTCTAATATACTACTTTCCACTGTTCAACAGCAAACTCCAGCTCTCTTCAGGGGCCGCAGACTCCTCAATCAACAGGGAGTAGCACCATGACAGAGATGCCAGGGGACCTAAAGCCCCCAACACCATCTACCACACCTCACGGACAAGTGACTCCTCAGCCAGGCGGCAGGTGGGCTAAACACATGTGCAGTGTTACATACAGAATTCTGATTTTGCTGCGGGAGGACTTCCCCTTTGCTCCTGTTTGTTTTACTTAACAAACAAAACAATGTTTGTAACTTATTTATTTAAAGATACCTCAGGTAATTAAATTAATTATTAGCCTTCCAACACCAACTTTAAACTCATAACATTCCATTCAGACAGTAAACTCAACATTTTATTTATTTTAGGAAACACTATGTATGTGTAATGTTGTAGTCTGTTACTCTTGTGTGTGTGTGTGTGTGTGTGTGTGTGTGTGTGTGTGTGTGTGTGTGTGTGTGTGTGTGTGTGTGTGTGTGTGTGTGTGTGTGTGTGTGTGTTTGTTAATGTATTGACTGGCTGTTCTTATTTTACCCCTCTTCTTTAGAAATAGTGGTGTTAGTGTACAAGATCCCTTCTTTGAAGGCAGTGACCCAGTCTTCCAGAAGCGAGGCATCATGCATGCAGGAGGCAGTGGAGATGCCAGCTCTAGAATGCAGTTTGACAACAGTAAAGATCCCTATGGAGCAGCCAGGAAAGGTGTATTGTTGTTATTATTACAATAAGTGCATTGGGCTGGTTTGACATTTCTCCAGTTTGCTCACTGCTGCCACTCAGTGCACTGTTTATTCGAGGCTCAAAATCAACGATTGCTTGGACACTGCTGCCCTCTAGTGTCTGTAGGTTAAACTCAGCATGAAATCATAATTGACCTGGTTTACTTTCTTAATACATGTTCCTGGTATTATTGTGCATGAAAAATAAATAAAATGTCTTCAGTCTTTCATCAATCTGTAATAACCTGTGAAACGATTTGCCTTTTCAGCTGACATCACAAATGCCAATCTATTTGTCAATTTTAACGAGTGTTGGGGAAGCTACTTCCCAAGCTGCAAGCTTCTCATAATTTAAGTATTTCAACTGCAGTCAAGGTACCTATTTGTAAAAGTAGTTAGTTATAATTTAATTTACTTAGTAAATTAAATTAACTACATTAAAAGCAATTTAAAGGGATATTTCACCCAAAAATGAAAATCCTCTCATTTACTCACCCTCATAGGATCCAAGATGTGTGACTTACTTTCTTCTGCAGAACACAAAGAAAGATTTTTAGAAGAATATCTCAGCTCTGTAGGCCTATACAATACAATATATGATGGCCAGAACTCTGAAGGTCCAAACGACTCCAGTGGTTTAATTAATGTCTTCCGAAGTGATCCAATTGGTTTCGGGTGAGAACAGACCAAAATATAATAAATTTTTCTCTACAAATCTAGGCAGCGGTCTGCTTGGCGATCGTGATTTCAAGCACGATTATACTTCCTATAGCACCATCTAGTACACACAATGCACCAAGCACTAGGAAGCATAATCCAGTTTGAAATCATGATCATGCTTATTTATTTGATATGGGTTTGTTCTCACCCAAAACCTATTGCATCGCTTCAGAAGATAATTTTTATGATGCCTGTATGTGATATTTGGACATTCAGAGTTCTGGCCACCATTCACTTGCATTGTGAGGACCAACAGAGCTGAGATATTCTTCTAAAAATCTTAATTTCTGTTCTGCAAAAGGAAAAAGTCAAACACATCTGGGATGGCAAGAAGGTCAGTAAATAATAAGAGAATTTTCATTTTTGTGTGAACTGTTCCTTCAAGTTGTCATTATCTTTTAAATTCTACAATTATCTGGCACAAAAATGACAATTACAATAGACATTTACAGAAAATATAACCAATATAATTAGAAAACATCCTCATTTAAATGACTAAGTTGAAAACAATGATAAACAGCAGCATTTAAAATACAGAAATACATCTAAAAAATTATGTTGCATTTTGATACAAAATATTTTTTTTAAACGTTGTACAGGGACTTGTGGAAGTTTTTGTTAGTTCATTGAGATGAAAATGCTAGAAGTTCATTGAGATGAAACATCTGAAACAAAGAGATTCTGCTTGCATTTCTTTGCTCAGCCATAAATCTGTGTACACAAATAGATATAAAGCTAGTAAAGTAGCATTTTGATGCACCTCTGCTTGTTGGAAAAATTTGCTCGTCACTGGCAAAGTGGCAAAGTTATTTTCACAAGACTGAAAAAAGTAGTTAGTTAGTTGCATCTCTACTTTTAGTTAGTTACTCCACATTGCTTATGTTAACCAAAGGTTAAATAACTTAATTAGGTATTGCTTCAGTCTACTGTTATAGATAATGTAGCCTTTCTAAAAATCTTGCCAATAGTTAATACAATAATTTATTGCAGGTTAACATTTATTGTATTAACGTTTTGTCAATTACAACAAACAATAAAAGATTTGTAAGACTAGTGTTACTATTGTGATACATCGTGATGCTTTTGAGGTTAAACTTGACTTTCATTCGCCATGTCCTGTAACCATCTAGGTTTCCAAATACAGTAAGACTTTAAATATGATTCCTGGGACAAATTGGAACCTTTTCACTATCGACTGCAAACTTACATTGAAATCTGTCTCCATTCTGGTATTGGAAACCTTTCGCACTCCAATCAATTCCCAATAAAATAAAGTCCTGCTTTTTTTCTTGTTGAATATTCTGTTCAAATCACATTATGAAAGTAAAATGGGTTGTGAATGCCATTTTATGAATCCCTGGCATAAATCAAACATATTAATTATTTTTCTCAGAGGTAATGTTGTACATTTGTTTTCAGGAGGCTCTGAGCCCTTCACACCTGGACAGATGCCAGGCAGTGGTATGCAGGATATGTACCCACGTGGACCACCCTCAGGGATGGGCATGGGTCCACGATCGCAGTACTCCTACAACCCTGGTTTTGAGAGGAGGTAGGTCAGGACACCTTAGTTAATTTACTGGTTAAAAACAATACAAAACTCAAAGGCAGCATGTCAATCATTATAAAAAACAAAATTGTCCACAGGCCAGAACATGTCATGGGTCCAGATGGGGGAATTCCTCCCCCAGGAAATCATAACAACATGGTGCCTTCCAACAGTGATCAAAGCATGTTCTCAGGCAGTAGATACCCCTCTCAACAGAGGTAAGAAATGAAAGCTTTTGAATATTTTATATGAATGCATTTTGGTTTGTAGATCTCTTAAAGCATATTTTGTGTGTTTTTGTTTTACCATAGACATGGACATGATAGTTATGGGCAGCAGTACCCTCATGGCATGCCATATGGTGCACATGGGATGTATCAGCAACAGCAGGTCAGCCATCAAATGTGATCCAATTTCATCCTCCAGACTTTGTGCACTAGAAAATAATTGTGATATTAAAGAGGACATACAGTATCATGAGGGATTAATTTTTACTTTTATCTTTTGAGATAAGAGTTCATCCCAATGCTGAAGTTTCTGAAGGTCCCTGATCATTTCAGTTAAATTTTTAGCAGTTTTAGCTGTGGATTTCTGAATGGATTTTTTATGAATCACAATGGCATTGCAAAGAGGCTGTTATTAAAGGAAGGGCCAGTTAAAAAGTATTTTGGACTCAACAGTAAACACACATCCCATGCAACAGAGCAGGTCACTGCTGTTGCTTATTTCACATGCAAAGGGGGCATTTCATACAGGCGCACCAGCAAAAAGAAAATATTTAAATTCCATGACTCAGAGAAAGGATTGAAAAAATATTTATTTATTTATTTATTTTTGCACAAAAAGCTTATTACACTATAAGTGGACTGCAGAATTTTTTTTATTACAAAAACCCCCCTGTGCAATATGCCACCTTAAGGCTATTTTAAGTTTTTGGACAATTTATTTACTTTTCTTTGCAGGGTTATAAGCGGTCTTGGGAGGGGATGTATGGCCCTCCAGCTAAACGGCATGAGAATGAAGCCTATGGTATGCAGTACGTTGGCCAGCAGCCTGATATGTATGCCCAATATGGCTACACAGAGCGTAGGCCCATGCAGGGCCCATTCTCCTATCCTTATGGACAAAATCGCTTGCAGCATGGTGGTCAGGGACCTGCCCAGCATAGCATGATGAGTAGTGGACCACCTCCATCGTCCAACTCGAGTGGTGGGTCTCAGGGGAACATGTGGCACCCCAGACCCGACATGACTTACCCTTACTCCAGCCGGCAGGGTCATGGACCCCCCTACCCCTCCATGAGCCGTACGGATGGTCTAGAAGCCAGGGCTAATCAAGACAACCAGTGGCCTGGTCAGTGCCAGTCCCCCTACCCACAACACTCCTCTTCCAGCTCCATTCCCCCCATGGCCAACCGGCCACCATCATCTTCCTACCAGTCTCCTCCAGCTATTCCAAATCATATCTCTCGAGTCCCAAGCCCTGCACCTTTCCCTCGGCCTGTGGGTGGCTCTATGTCACCCAGTAAGGCTCATATGATGACCTCCATGAAGCAGATGCAAAAGCCGTGTGGCCCAGGGTCCATGACAAGCTCTCAGAGTGGTGGTCTTCCTGGCCAAGGCTTCCCAACAATCCATCGGGAGGTCAGTTTCCCGCAGGACTCTGTGGAGGCTACGCAGCCCCAGCTTAAACACCGCCGAAGGTTAACAGCCAAAGACATTGGTAAGTGTTTCACACAGTCTATATAAACTTGCTTGGGTCAAACAGACCCCCAAGAGAGCTTTATAAGAACTACTTTTGGGAAGGTTAAACCTGAATGGTCCATTTGTGAAAAGGCTCTCATGTAGCTATTTTATATTATAGGTACACCAGAAGCTTGGCGTGTGATGATGTCTCTGAAGTCAGGTTTGCTTGCAGAGAGCACATGGGCCATAGATACTATAAACATCTTGTTGTATGATGATAGCACAGTGTCTTCCTTTGCCCTAAACCAGGTAAGTTCTCAAAGCAACACACCCTGGTAACACTGTCTAGAAAGCTGTGTCAGTTGACAAATATAGGGTCAAGGGGCATTCAAACTTGCAGCAGCAAAGCGTCTGTAAGTCTTAATTTTCAATGAGAGTTGCAGATTTGGGGTGACAAGCACAGAGGCTGTTAGCATTGGTACAAATTTTTGCTGATTTATGGTAGTGTGGACATCGATGCTATCACATGCACAGTTAAATACTGCAGTTGAGTAGGAACGCCTACTAGAATCAAACAGTACAGCAACTTGGTGACCTCTAGCGATTTAATCGTTGTCAGTGTGAACGCCTTTCATTTAGCATATCGGTATTTGTAAAAAGCAGGATATATTTATATATATCATAATCTTGGTCTCTTGAGGGCAAACCTAATTTTGGGGTCATCATTTAGTCATTTAGCATCTTTTAATATAGTCATGACCAGAAATGACTCCATAAGTCTTTTATTGCCTTTACAATTTTGCTGCAATTTTCATAGCAGTTTCAGAGAAATTATAGAAAATTAAGCAATTTTATCTTTCACTTTTTTAGTTGCCTGGTTTCTTGGAGCTCATTGTGGAGTATCTCAGAAGGTGTCTAATAGAGATCTTTGGGATCCTTAAGGAATATGAAGTTGGCACTGAGGGTCAGAAAGCGCTTCTTGGTTCATGTTCAGAGCCCACAGAGAAAGAGGAACCTTCCAATCAAGATCTAAACAGCCAATCAGATACAGAACAGGTGGAGAAGAAATTAGATGTGGAGCCCGAAAAAACTCAGGCCAGCAGTTCAGCAGAAGCAGTCATTATGGAGAAGAGGGAGGAGTTCACAGAAAATAAGACAGAGCATAAAGAGGAGAACATGGGTCAAGAACAGTTTCCTTCATTGGAGCCCAGACCCAAGCAAGCCAGCAAGTATGACAAGCTGCCAGTTAAGGTAGAGGAGAGGGAGGCTGTGGCTGACCTTGTGGAGGATCGTTCAGAGCTGTTAGGCCTGGTTGGGGAGTTCACTAGCAGCCTGCTGCACTGGAAGGCTGGTGGAGGGGACTCCACCACCCACATCCAGACCCACTTTGATAGACGTGGAGAAGAGGAAGAACTCAAATCCTCAGAGAATCAGGAAGGTGTGGAGGCACATGGAAAAGAACTGGTGGAGCCAAGGAGGGAAGGGGAATTAAAAAGAGAAATTCCAGGGCCCTCAGAGGAAAGATTGACAGCCAATGTTGATGACATGATAATTTCTCGTCTAGGGTCCTTATCAGAAGGTGAAACTCAATCATACCCCTTCTGCAATAGAGAGAACCAGAGCAGCATCACCTTGCTGGAAGACGAGCCCCGATGCTGGGATGAAGCCCCTTTATCCAAAGCAGAGGGCTGGCAAGACGAGTTGGCAAAGCGCTGCATCTGTGTGTCCAATATTATTCGAGGACTCTCCTTCGTCCCGGGCAATGACAGTGACTTGGCACGGCACGCAGGTTTGGTGCTTATTCTTGGTAAGCTGGTGCTTTTGCACCATGAGCATCCAAAAAGAAAAAGGATGCCTCCAACCTACCAATGTGAGGAAGAGAGAGGTCTGGCATGCAGCAAGGATGAGTGGTGGTGGGACTGCCTCGGGGCCTTGCGTGAGAACACCTTGGTCACCCTAGCCAACATTTCAGGACAGCTAGACCTGTCGATTTATCCAGAAAGCATCTGCCTTCCGATCCTGGATGGGTTGCTCCACTGGATGGTGTGCCCTTCGGCGGAGGCACAGGACCCTTTTTGCACAGCAAATGACTTCTCCTCGCTCACACCACAGAGACTGGTTCTGGAGTGTCTGTGCAAACTGAGCATCCAAGACTCTAATGTAGACCTTCTCCTGGCTACACCTCCTTTTAGCAGACAGGAGCGCCTCTTTGCCACATTAGTGCGGCATGTGGGTGAACGAAAGAGTCCGGTGTGCCGTGAGATGGCCGTAGCCGTCCTCTCCAATCTTGCACAGGGTGACTCTGCAGCCGCCCGAGCTGTTGCCTTGCAGAAGGGCAGTGTGGGAGCCTTGATAAGCTTTCTGGAGGACAGCGTAGCTATGGCACAATATCAGCAAAGCCCTCACAATCTCTTGCACATGGGACAACCCACCCACCCTGAGCCACCCAGCATCAACATGATGTGTCGGGCTGCCAAAGCCCTGCTGGCCATGGCACAGGTGGAGGAGAATAGGCCTGAGTTTGTGCTCTACGAGAGCAAGCTGCTGGATATTTCTTTGTCCTCAGTGCTGAACTCTGGCGTGGCGGCCATCTTGTGTGAGGTACTGTTTAAGCTTGGCCGCTCATGACACGTACAAAGGAATCTAGAGTGCCATCATGGGAGCAGGTGGAGGAGCTGAGCCACAGAGATCACACAGAATTGTTGGTGTTATATTTTTCATTTAAGGCAAAGGACACACAAAAAAAAATGTTTTTACATACAAATGAATATATAGAGAATATATATATATCTCCTCTGCCCCATTTCCCAGTTTTAATTTTGGATTTTTAAATGATTTTAATACAGATATTTAATACTTGGTCTTTTAATTTTTTCTATTCTTTTTTTTTTATTTTTGTTTCGTTTTGGTTTATCTGTGTATTTTCTTTTATTCGTTTTAACCAAAAGTTGGCATCTGATACCATTCATTTTTAGAGTATTTAGCTCTCAAGATGTTTTCTTGTTGGTTTGATTCAGTGTTTTGTTTAGTTTTTTGTGGGACTTTATTTGGGGAATGCAGAATTATTTAAATTGTGAGACATGTTGTAGATAGAACTTCTCTTGCAATGTGTTGCGATAAAAGAAAAAAAAAACGATGAAAAAAAAAACCACTGATTTTAAGACATACATGTATACAGCTCTGAAAATAAAAAAGCATTGTGCAATAGTTTTAGCTGGGTCAGAGGGGAGATGATGAAATGTGAATGACCAAAAGTAACGTTCAGATCTGACCACCAGTGTTGCACTTGCACTGTTTAACCACACCAGTATCTGAGGGTAAAGCGAGTGCTGCTTCCCTATTAGAGCAGCCGCCGAGGGTTGTCTCTATGCCGGTAAACTTAAAGTGCTTCAGTTACCCCTCCTCTCTATTCTATACACATGGGTCAATTTGTATATAGGAACTGTACATTATCTGGGCGCCTTTTCAAGTTTTCCTTTTCCTCCAAGAGATGTGGTATTATACAAAGTGAGTAGTTAATGCTACATGCTATTGACATTTTGCAAATTAATATTACATCATTGTTCAGGCGAGGGTAGTCTTCTGTGCACGAGGCAGTTCACACAGTTCTTGCATTAAGTCTGACATTTTTTAATTATATTGCATTACATGTCTGACTGGCATCTTTGGTTGGTTGCTTATCATGCCATGAGAGCCATGTTATAAAAAGTGTAGCAAATCAGTGTCAATTTGAAAACAAAAGGACCAATCAATTGAATGGGGGGGGGGGGGGGATCATTTCAGGTTTATTGTGTACATGAGCAACGGTTTATGGAAGAAAATGCTCGTTAAACGAATCTTTTCCATTCAGTTGTCTGTCTATCTGTTTTTAATGCAAGAAAGTGTCCATTGTGAATGATATCAAGACTTTCCTGTGTCATATAGGGCCTAATGGAGTTCTGTGTGATCGAGATAGCAATGGCTCCCTCTAGTGGCCTTAGATTTCGCAAATTGCAGGCTAACGGAAAAAACGCTCTGATGGCATAAATGTAATTAAATGCGAAATTGAAAGTTACCCTAAAATGACTTGATTTTAAAGAAAAATATGTACAACTCATTATGTAAGCTCTTTTTGCTCCATATGATTTGATGACCATTGTTTGTTCAGTATAAAGTCTTTATACATGTTCCACATGTTAAAAGTAAATGTACATGAAATTTGGTCGAGCACTGTGAACGTTGTTCTTGAGTGTTGTCTTTATTTTTGAGCATCAGAACATTCAAACATGCCCAAAAATGTTCTGCACTAATACATACTTTAAAACAGATACTTTACCGAAAATGGAAAATTCTGTTATTTACTCAACGTCATGTTGTCTATTGTACAAAGGTGACTCTGTTTGTCTATTGTACAAACCGTACTCTAATCCTAACCATATGGAGCCTTTAAGGCTGAGTATCCTGACAGGAACAACCTGAGGCACCTTTCTCCCATAGCGGTATGGTGTTACTTCTTAAGTGGACAGGATGTGTTAGGCAGAATGTTCACGATTGACATACTCAAAAGGGGTAAAGAGCGACAGAATTCTAATTTCAGTGGCTTATAAGCCCTTTATGCTCATATATGAAGGGTTACTAAATTCTGAGGCCAGTCTTGTCAAAACGCTTTTATTTATATATAATGTAAAATATATTATATATTTATAAATATTAATGTGCGCACAATATCAGTTTAACCATATTTTAAATGTGCAGAAAACATCACAAACACACTCGCGTTGGTGAACTCTGGAGAGGACTGGTTTGTATTAGACGCTGCAGGGCTTTTTTGCCGTTTATCCCTCTTTTCTAGGAAATTGTGCTTTTTAAGGACTGAAAGGATTGAAAACATCTTTCCCGATTTTTTTTTAATCACATAATGCTTTTATTGTTACTTCCAAGACACATGATGCCAGTTTAGCACAATAATATCACTTTAGTTGGATACATAAAGTACAAGCATCACCAGTCAGAGTGCAGTACTATTTGTAAGGCCCACAAACATGTTCCTAAAACAAGGCAGGGTTCGTACAAGGTGCTTGAAGTACCTGAATTTGGCTTTTTCACATTTAAGTCCTGGAAAACCCTTGAAAATATCTATTTTTAACAAGAGGTGCTTAAAAAGTTGTTGAATTATAGAAAATCTTAAAATACGTTGCGTAAACAATTTCATAAATTAAATGTACTTATTTATTTTCGGGAAAACACAACAGACCACTAAAACTACTGCAGAAGCCGGCAGCGCATAGGCGGCGCTGTCACATAGCACCTGTTACATTTTACAGCGCTGTTCAGAATGGGCCAATCACAATCAAGTGTTACTGGAGGATTTTTATATATATATATATATATATATATATATATATATATATATATATATATATATATTATAGATACTGCTGTAGCGGATTTAAATCCTTGCAACTATCAGTTTTAATTACAATTAACTCACCAGAGTGAAAAAATTATATGAGATGTAATACGTTTTGAATGCAGATCAATGGAGGATTCAGTTTTGTGAGCCGTTTAGTGCCCCCTTCTGTAAAGAAAGCTAATAGGTTATTTGGGTCAATATCAAAATATGTTTGTTTTTTTTAAATTCTTATTATTAATTTATATTTCAACCTTTAATGATATGAAATGCTTTACTGTTTTGCAAATTTGTTTTAGAAAATATATTTTAAAATTGTTAATTGCCTGAAAAAATCCTTGTTCCCTTCAGCTGGTACACCACTTCAATGACATGTAAAGTTATTTTTGTATTTATATTTAATAAAAGCATTAGTGCAAGGCCGAACAAGTGTGCAAAAAAAGCAAAAAAAAAAAATTATTATTAATAATTGTAATAATTTAAAAAGTATGTTTGTTCCTTAATTTCATGTTATTGGTTTTATCAATGTTAAAACCTTTATATATATATATATATATATATATATATATATATATATATGTAAAAAAGTTACTCTCATTTTAACTGATATTTTCACACAAAAATATTTGGTGTTGTAACCCATTTAACCATCGTTAGTGTTAACTTGCCTCGTTCATGAAACAAAATTAAATAATAAAAGAACAACAGACAAGTTGTCCTTTATGAATATACATTTATGTCAACATGTTACAAAATGTTTACCCTCAGCTTTATAGGCAAAAACTGGAAAATTTCAATATTTTGTAAGTTGGAAAGTCAATTTTTTTATTTAATTTTTTTTGAGAATGACCCATTTGCAATTTCGGTCAGTTCCTCACATAAATCTGTTGTGTGACTTTAGAAAACATGGATCACAGCACGAGTCATATGGACTTCTGTTTACGGACCCAGTTATTCACTTTTGTCAGAAAGCAAAGTGTATTTTAAAGGAGCACACTGTCATTGCACAGCAATTTCATCATGAATGAACCAAGAATTGTTACTGTGAGAATATGTAAAGATGCTCATTGTTGTACTTGTAATAAGTGGTGTTTTATAAAAAAAAATTGTTTTATTTAAAATGAACAAAAATAATTTGTTTTAATGACATCTCGAGCATAGTCCTTGAAAACAAATAAAAATGTGCTTGAAAAGTCCTTGAATTTAACTTTGAAGCATCTGTACGAACCCTGATAAGGTCACCAAAATGTACAAAGACAATGTCTTCTGGGCTGCACTAGATAATCCTGTCTAAATGCAGTTTGAAATGGATAGTGTGACTTAAATAAAACTTACAATTGAGATACACCGTATGGCCAAATGTATACCTATACCCCCTACCAGGTTTGGCTATTCCAGTAATTTTGTGAAGGCCAATCTTAATGCTACACCATACAATGACATTCAAGAGAATTGTTTGCTTTACATTTTGGGATGGGCTGTTAACCAGGATCTATAAATAAATTATTAAGTTGATGCTGGGGTCTGGCTCTCTGTTGCCATTCAAATTAATCCCAAAAATGTTCAGTGGTTTCAGGTCTGGGCTTTGTGAAGGCCACACTAGGTAAACCATTCTCCCTTTGATGGCACAGAATAGGGGCCTCCACAAACTGTTGCAACAAAGTTGGAAGCAAACAATTCTCTAGATTGTCACTGTATGCCGTAGTTTTAGGATTTGTATTCACTGGAATTGCTGGATTAGCCCAACCTGTTAAGTAGAAGGTGTCTGCATTCTTTTGAAAAAGTATATAAAAGGTAGACATACGTGCACTGCTACACTTGTGACTGAAATAGGCTTCAGGTGAAAAGTCTCATGGTTCAGGTCTAGTGTGTCACACCTTACAAATAAAAGCATACACAATCACGTTAAAATACCCAGGCCTTCCATGAGGCATTCTCCAGCATCATGACCTCACACTGGATATTCAATCCAATTTGCTGGGTCAAAAATAGCTGATTTAACTGTCCTGTTGCCTCAAACTTAACATGGACTGAAAATCTGATATCTATTATTGCCCAATAGTCCGTTAAGACTAATCTTTTGTTTCAGCTCAGTTTGACTTGAAGACCAAACCAAAGTTTCAGATTACAGTAAAGCTGCTTTAAATCATGTCAGAATGACCGTACTTACGAGAGGAGCGCATATGAACACCGCCACAATTTTATAATTACCACCAACATTTCATGTTGAAGGGGTTGAAAAGAGGGTTTACATTTACATTTTGATGAAAAATTGCCAAGACAAACATTTTTTATTTGGTACCCTCTACGGATATATTGGAGAAAGAATTGGCAAGTAAATGTTTTGTTTTTACTCGCCAGTCATTTGTCGACATGCAAGCGTAATGCAACTGAAAAAAATATTAAGCGAAACGAGAAGGGGGCATCTTCAAATATATACAGCATTCATATGTATGATTCACGCAATATAGTATGCAAAATTGTACATTTTATTTTATATTTCGGTTTTCATCATTTTTAATTATATTTTTGCTTTCTAAATATTTTTAATTTTCACATTCTATCAATTTATATGATGTCATAAAATAGTATTTTGAATAATGATACAAGCTGTTGTTACTGAAATTTCACACACATTTTTAACAAAATAGTCACAAGGTTGGAACCCAATAATGAAAATATAATTACAATTAGATTGTAATTATAAATTGTAACAATTAGATTATACAAATAATAATAAAAAGCTAATATATATATATAAATAATCAAATCCCAGCATAGATTGTTTTTATTTAGAAGTTTTATTTATTACGTTTGTACAGCTCATTTTTGGACACACAATTCACAGTACGAACTAAAAGGAAACTTTACATGCATGAAGTGTATTGACATGCTTTTACAAATATATACTGTACAAGTTCTCAAATTAAAATCTACAAGCTCTCAAGTTTTGCAACACTTTTACCGATAACAGGCATCCAACCTAACCCTATACAGTAGTTTGCAGCCATGCTGTAAAAGGGAGAATTTTGTGTAACTTTTTGTGTAACGGTAAATGTTAAACTTTTACAGTCTGCGTAAAAGTTTAACTTACTTTGTTAAATGCAATGTCAATGACACTTCATGGCTCAACTAAAGCTGTGATGACACCATGTTACACAACATCTCCAGAGTCACTGCAACCAGGTCAATTTCCTTCAGAGTGTGTGCTCACGAGACACGTTTATGCATTTGGCAGACGCTTTTTTCAGACACAACAGGCTATAAAGACGAGACTGAATCCAGCTTCATAATCGCCAGCATTTTATTCATTAAAAGGATCGTGGTGCTCTCCTGATGGTCAGTCCGCCCATGATCGGCCCCAAAGTGCACCGGTAAAATGCCGGTATGCCAGATTACCAGTCCAGCCCTGTATGCTAGTGATTTACTCATAATGTAGAAGGCTGTATAGCAAACGCAATAGCCACATTTTGTTGCAAAATCTCTTGTTGCAAAATCTTTCCGTTCTGTGCCGATCTAGGCCAGTTGGCACAGTTACACAGTTTCTTTTTCCACTGTGGTGCTGCGAATTTCAAATGAGAATATACATAATAGGGATGTAAATGATTAATCGATAATCTATTAATCGTCGTTAATATGAATTATAATTATCGATAAAAATAAAACAACACAGCCGCCACTAATATTGATACCTGGTTTAGTGCAATTTCATCTCTTTAGTGCTCTACATATTTGATTAGTTCTTATTAAGGAGACGTTCACACTGATGGCAATTACATCACTGGAAGTCTCTGTGTTGTTAGTTTTTAGTAGGCGTTCCTACACAACTGTCATAACCAACTGTAGCAGGTGGCAAATGACTATGGGTAAGCATGTTTACATGCACAGTTGTGTAATCAAGCTAAAGCCTTTTTTGTGTGTAGTTGAGCTACGGTCTGTCCAAGTATACAGGACACAATGCATAATTTGAAGGAAGGATGTCAGCTGTAAATGGAAAACTCAGGCTTACATTATGCCTAACATCATCTTTTTTGTTGTTTGTCTGTTTTATCATTCATAAGATGAAAATGAATGAATGAAAAATTATGAAAAGTCTTAAAAGTAACAAAAGGATTTGAGGTATCATTCATGCACCAAATGTAACACAACAAATTGTTATACTTAGTGTTAAAGGTTTTGACAAATTTCACTTTCCAAATACGGGCAATTGTAATATTTGTGCTTGTACTATTAGTTATTACTACAAATAATTTAATAATCAGGGAATAAAAACTTTAAAACATGGAATCATAGCACTACTTTGTTTTAATCACTTTAATGACAGGTCTAGTCATATAATATGTCATAAATAGAATTGGGCAAAACATATCATCTGTCTCTTTACTGACTCTCACTGTAAAAATTACTAAGACACTTACTGACGTTAATGGTTTAAAAATAGGAATGCCAAAACAGACAGAAAACAAAGAAGCCAGTGTTCACCTCTGGGTTTATGTTCAAAACAAGTCGTAATCCAAAATCAATGTAAGCATTTATGCAATTTCTAATTGCATTCAGTGAGGTTAACAGACATGAGTCTGGCATGCTCTGCTGATTAGATGAATAACCAGAGCGGCATCCAAAAATGTAGAAAGCAGAGAAAGACAATATAGTGTCATATTCTAAAGATATTTTAGGACTAGGATTAAACAGATTACTTAATATGCTATGGTAGTACTTAAGATATAAATGAATGGTTCACCCAAAAATGAAAATTCTTAAATAAATAATTTACTCACACTAATGTTGTTTTAAGCCTCTTGGAGCACAAAGTAGGTTATTTGCGGACTGTCCAAGTTTATGTTTTCCACACAATAAAGGTAACTGTTGACATTGGCTGTCAATTAAGTTTACCAAGTCAAGCTTTTAATTCAACAATGCCTTACATATTTGTCTGTTCCTCACAGAAAACTACTGTGTGGCTTCAGAAAATTTGGAATAAAGCACATCAGTAATATGGACAAAAGTTTTGTATGATGCTGACACTGACATTGGTCAGCTGGTCCAAAATACAAATCCAATGCTGTGTGTTAGTTATGGTTGTTACTGTTAAGCTCCAAAATTTACATAAAAGAACTATAAAAGCACCATTAAAGTAGCCCATAAGCCATTTTGCCTCACATTTGGAGGTATGGGGTAATTGTCCATTTGGAAGACACATTTCGACCAAGCTTTAACTTCTTGGCTGATTTCTCAAGATGTTGCTTCAATATATCAACATATTTTCTTTCCTCATGATGCCATCTATTTTGTGAAGTGCACCAGTCCCTCCTGCATCAATGCACCCCCAAAACATGATGCTGCCACCCCCCCCATGCTTTACGGTTGAGATGGTGTTCTTCGGCTTGCAAGCCTCACCCTTCTTCCTCAAAACATAACGATTTATAACGATGGTCATAAAATTTTTGATTCATCACCAGAGAACATTTCTCCAAGATCTCTGTCCCGATGTGCACTTGCAAACTGTAGTCTGGCATTTTTATGGCGGTTTTGGAGCAGTAGCTTCTTCCTTGCTGAGCAACCTTTCAGGTTATGTTGGTATAGGACTTGTTTTACTGTGGATATAGATACTTGTCTTCCTGTTTCCTCCAGCATCTTCACAAGGACCATTGCTGTTGATCTGGGATTGATTTGCACTTTCGCATCAAACTACGTTCATCTCTAGGCGACAGAATGTGTCTCATTCCTGAGCGATATGATGGCTGTGTGGTCCCATGGTGTTTATACTTGTTTACTATTGTTTGTACAGAAGAATGTGGTACCTTCAGGCATTTGGAAACTGCTCCCAAGGATGAACCAGACTTGTGGAGGTCCACAATATTTTTTACTGAGCTCCGCTGATGAAACGATGATGAGCTCAAACGTGTCTGCCGCGGCTCTGATATGCAGATGCTGTACTGTTTATTTGCCGGTTCTACGCTATTTGTGATTGATATTAATGTGTCTTGCTTTGTTTTTGATCAACAACTGACAGTAAAGAAAATAAGATATGTTCAATAGACACATAGTCAAGTTTGTGCATTACTAATAGCCAAACATTGTGGCCATTTTCCAACATTTTAAAGTCATGTTCTGTATTAACGAATTCTGTGGAATATATAAATGTCCTAAATTCATGAGAAAACATGAGGTTGGTGTCCATGGATTCCTTGAGTCATGAGATACCACATTTTCCAATATCGGCTATATTGCCTCTCCACCATTTAGAATGTTTTAAAGTGATACATCTCATCAATGTTTTGCCAGATTTTGAAGACTATTGTTGTGTGTCATGGACATCACCTCCCGAGCCTACCTGAGCAATGTGGAGACAGTGCCACCTATCCTTCAAAAGATCAGCAACCATGTATGCGAGTGCACTTTTTCTGTCTCTTGCTTTCCCCTTTGAACAAACTTAGCGATCTGTAATGCAATATTCTGCTCAAGGAATATGGCTACTCTGTGTCCATTCTTGAGGCTGCTTTTGATGTTTGGTGCTACTTTGCAGGTAAACCTTCTCAGTGATTAAATTAAATATAAAAGTAGATCTCGGCATCGACACATGGAGGGCTTATCATTGACATGCGAGCAAAAGCAAGCAGAGACGACTATGTAAATGTATTTTTTACTTGTGCAATTTAGAAATGTTGAAGTCCCTTCACACCTGTATGTTAATCTAACTCTTGCAGTAATCATATATCATAGTCATGCAGCCTGTGTTATTCTGTTGAGTGTTGAAAAACCATCGAGGAGACCCGCATCATGACCCTTTTAGCATGTAAACGTGTAATGTTTTAGAAAAAAAGTAAACTCGCCCGCTTTGCGACAAACATTAAAAGTTCTATCCATTTCATTCTTTTTTTTTTATTAAAATAGACCCCTGACGTAGAAAGTGTTAAATTGAATAATAAATTAACAAGGAAGTAGAGATGGTAAAATACATTTATAATCTCCGCCTTTATTCAGTTTTTTTAATGCCTGATAGAAAAGTATCTATCTTTGCAGAGCAATACAATACTTAAACAATTGCAGAATAGTCTCACTAGTCACAGATACACTTCAGAAAATTGAGTACACAACTATTTCTGGGCTAAAAAGATACAGAAACCAAATCGATGCAGAACATTGTATCGCAAAATGAATACAATGTGGCCCCCTATGCACTACTTTAAGCCCAATGTGGCCCCTTTACCAAAATAGTTAAAAATATTAATAATTACACACCATCACCTTTACAAATTTGTTTCAGGATTTTACATGAGTAAAAGTATCTGTTATATTTTGACAAAATGTTTTAGTTTCATATGAAATAATCTAAAAGTAGAATCTATTAGACGTCTTTTTATATAAACATTGGCAGTTGCAGTTAAAGTTTCAAGAGGTGTTTCAGCTGGAATTTATTTTTCATAAATGCATTAATTTATTATTATTATTATTACTATTATTTAAGACTAGCATACTGACAAAAACAACAAAAATAATGTCACTTGATGCATGTCCTTGTACTGGAAAACCATGAACAAAACTATGCAACACAAAAGGAAATGCGACCCAGGATATATTAAATACAGGTTATGTTTAATCTATGGCAGGTCGACACTTGATTTCCAATGTAAAATCTGTCCTGAAGCAAAACCAGTTGAGAACCACAGAGATAAAGGTACACACAGGAGCAGTCTGGCCTCACTGTCGTGCACCTACAGTAGTTAACTGTTAATAATCATAGGACATTACTTCAAAAGCTCACACAGCTGATGTTATTTTTCACTTAGTAGTTAATTTAACATGCTATGCTAACATGTAAACTAACATGCTTTAGTTATATAACATGTTGTGGTTACATGGTATTTTTTATCATGTTTATAATTTTGTTTATTATAATTCTGTTAGCTTTCTTATGTTTTTCTATTTATTTAATTTTCAAAAGGGAGAAATTTTTTACACATACTTCAATAAAATAAATGGTTTCAAGTTTCAATTATAATAAAGTGTATGCTCAAATATAAATAAATAAAATAGAACTGGCCTATTTCCTACTGAAGACTTACTGAAGACTTTTACTGGAATTACTGTTAATTTTGCACTGCATTATCCAGTAGAGTAATTAACAATAATGTTTTTTTAATAAGCTACATATTTATCTTGAAATAATGTTTTCATATAAAAGAGAACCCCAATTAGATCCAAATAGTGATGTATAGATATTCTAAAATGATTAATAAAAAAACAAAACTGATATTGGACCGGCCAATACCGAAAGTTCAGGTATCAGAATCGGATTGTGAGAGAAAAAGCTGTACCATGCATCCCTGCATTCTTTTTACTCCTTTTAAGAGCTTGACTGCCTGATCACCATCCATTTTCATTGTATTAAAGATCTTTTGCAGACATTATGCCAATATTCTTCTCTGGTGTTCAATGGAAGACCAAATTTTGGAAGTACCAAAATCCTGGTACCTTGTTGAACCATTCAGGACTCTTCTTCTTAGCTATGGCAAGGGTGGAACCAAACCCTGCAATCATGCCAGCAGTCACCGTCATAGTGAGAAAAGCACCACCTGCAAAAAAGACATAATAGTTGCAACACAGAGGTTAACAATGTAAAGGTGTATTCCACAAATAATGACTGATTTCAAAATGGTTTCCTAAACACTCATACTTGATTATCAGAAGAAGAAAAAAATTGTCTTGACCCCCAAGTTTGTAAAATAAATAAATGACAGGAGTTCAAAGACTGGACAACTATGGATAGATAAAGTTATTCTATCACACCATTCTCATGGGTTTTATATGAGGTTGCCCACAGAGCTCCGTTTTATGTGCATTACTGTAAACAGCGACAGCAGAAATATGGCATAGAGATATATGAAAGATATACTTCACAAACATTGCTATTTGAGGTTTTGAATTAAGTGTTTGAAACCACATTACAAAACCAATGCTTGAGAAAACAAACATTTGTGTAACTGGACTATTCACTAAAAACAGATAAATACTTGTGACAACTAGCAATGATCTAGCAAAAATGATTATTTATGATTAATAATTTATTTGAATTGTAGGTCTCTATGGCTTCGACGGCAATAAAGTACATCAGCAACTACCTTTGATCACGTGTAGTTGTCGTTATATTCAGTCTTCATTCACGCTCTCTTTCTCAACTGACATCTTGAACGGGTCCGTCTCAACACGGGTCCGCTGGAAACATGTCAGGCGGAACATTTCAGAGGACATAGCTTTAACATGGCATGCTTTACCACATGTGATGCAGATTTTGAGCCTTAACATTTTCTATTCTATATTTATTGTATTTAAATTTTTTTAGTATTTCTTTTTTAACCATGATTAAACCCTCTTTAAATGTCACGATGAGGCTGAATGCTACAGAGTTTGAATTGTGTCGGTTAGTGGATGAGTGAACTCGGCTGATCAGATTGGTTGTGTCTCAAAACCTTATGAGATGACTTCCTAGACAACATTATTGGCACGACGTCGACATGTCTGAGCTCTGTGTGTGTGTGTGTGTGTGTGTGTGTGTGTGTGTGTGTGTGTGTGTGTGTGTGTGTGTGTGTGTGTGACAATAGATTTTTGTAAAAAAAAAAAAAAAAAGAGTATGTAAAACACTGTTTTCAGTTTCCTAATGTCATCGTTTTACAAAGTAAGCGGTAATGGAGAGCATTTTCAAAATGCTCCGTTTTCGGGGAAGGAACAGGTGGATGAGAGGCGTAAACATAGCAAAATGAATGCTTTTTTGTTGTTGCTAAAACAGATTTATAGAGATGTGGCTTCAGGTTTCAGTTTGTTAGTCATTGTTTTCCAAAGTATGCTAAAATGGAGAGCGTTTTAGATACACTTCTTTTTCTGTGGAGGAAAATGCAGCTCTGTTGTGGATGAGAGGAGTCAATGTTGCAAAATTAATCCTTTTTTAAACTGAAATTTAATTGTTTGGACACAGCATCAGTTTTCACTTTTTGTCTTTTTGTTTTTACAAAGTGTCAATGGCGGAGTATTTTTGACTAGCTTAATTTTCAGTGAAGGAAAACTGTTCTAAACGTATAGCCAAATTAATATGCGTTTCAAGACGTATTAGTGTGGATGTGACTAAAGTCTTGCTAAATGTTTCTATTAAAATATTCTATTTTTATGATTATATATTTTATTGCCATAACAGGCAATTTTTCTGTCACTACATTTTGCTATTAGCATTGACTCTTTGACATTATCATATATATATATATATATATATATATATATATATATATATATATATATATATATATATATGATTTAAATAGAGTGAGCTCAGCTTGACTGCGAAAGTGCCAATATACTCAAGAATGCTGTCTACGTTGACAGCTCTGAAGATCTTCGCTTAAAAATCTGGTCATGCAAGCAGCTCTGTCTATACAAGTAGTTTTTAGACTTGTGCCCCAAGATGGCTAGATGGGCAGCTCACTTGATGTTTGAGAAATGCCCAAAACATTTTGTTTACCAAGGCAAGCTGCTCAAGGTTTTGAGGGGGGTGGCCATACTTGATGTCTACTGCCTAGGTAAACAGCTTACTTGGTTTCGAGAAACATGTCTAACACTGCTGCTGTCTTAATAGGCAGCTCACTCGGTTTTGAGGCAGGTCCGTTGTTTGGGTCATCGTGTGCTCTGATCTCAAGCAGTTCACGCGGTGATCTCCTCCAACCACATCCTACGAATCAGTGAGAGCGACTGCGATCTTTCTTCTCCTTCTTTTACCACAGATATAGATGATTTAACGCCCTCCTCTTCTCTCTTCGTATCTGTTTGATGTAGCTATATCGTGCATGTATCCTAAATATATTTTAGCTGCATCTCATGCAATAATGGCCCTCTTATGAATCAGATATAAGAGGACATCGGAAGGACGTTTTTTTTTGACATTACGGCAAATGTTTTTGGTGGATTTTATTCAAACGGAGCGTGTCTGACCCGCACAAGTGGAGTTTCAACCTTCGAGGAGCAAATAGACCCAGCGACATTTGTGGACATGAAGCCGACATGCCTTTGTGTCCCCCTGGAGCGCATCCTGTTGTTTTGAGGATAGACAGCTGCAATGAAGGAGTTGTGCAAACAAGCATGAACACCATGCCTTCGTTTTGGTGGTAAATGATAGTTCCATGCTTTTTAAATATTATGTAACTTAATAATGGACGATTTCTATAAAACATGAGCCAACGAATATGGTTCCGTGGTTACAGTTTGATGGTTTTCTATGTCTGGGGTGTGTTATGCGTTCTCCAGCATAAGTGATGTTTCTCCAAGATCCAGCTGTCTCATCAGTGGAGGACATTTGAATTACTATAGCACTTTTGATGCTTTATTAAAGTTATTGCTGGTTGGTTAAATGACAACATGCATCTTGGAGTAGAGGAGCCCATTAGGGAGTGTCAGTACAATCAGATCTGTACTCGTAACTCCTCACCCATTGAGACCCCTCACACGACGAAGTGGAAGATCAAAAGGAAATGGCAGGTCTTTCCTGGCCGAAATAAATTCTACTGCAACGGCAGGATTATGATGGCAAAGCAGACTGGGGTCTTCTACCTTACCATGGTTCTCATTCTGGTGACCAGTGGCCTCTTCTTTGCCTTTGAGTAAGTGTTATACTTTTCCTAAAAATGTGCTTCGTGTGGTAACATCTAAATTAACTGGTTTTATTCGTAAAAAATATTATTTATTATTACTTATGATATTACACATTAGGTTACACCAACACAACACATTTTATGGGTTAGATCAGGTAGAAACATAGTTAATTCGATAATTAACATAGATAATTCACCCAAAAATGTCACATCCTCATGCCAAATGTTTATGACTTTCTTTCTTCTGCAAAAACACAAATTATTTTTAGAAGAATATTTCAGCTCTGTAGGTCCATAAAGTGCAAGTGAATGGGTACCAAAATATTTATGCTCCAAAAAAAAATCACAAAGTCATCATAAAAGTAATCAGTATTACTCCAATGTTTTAATCTAGATCTTCAGAAATGATAGGATAGATGTGGTTGAGACAGATCAACATGTTATTTAAGTTTTTTGCTAGAAATTCTTCTTCCTGCCCATTAGGGGGCGATATGCATGAAGAATGTGAATCACAAAAACACAAGAAGATTGTGAAAGTTAAAGTGAAGACTGACAGCAAGGAGAATTTATAGTAAATTCTCTTCTGAAGACATTGATTTAAACACTGAAGGCTTATGGATCACTTTTATGCTAATTTATGTGATTTGTCATCACAAATTATGTGATTGCTTCAAAATATAGGCACTTATTCACTTGCATTGTATGTACCAACAGAGCTGAGATATTCTTCTAAAAAAAATCTTTGTTTGACTTTAGCAGATGAAAGAAAGTCATACACATCTGGGATGGCATAAGGGTGGGAAAATGATGAGAGAACTTGGTGAATTATTCCTTCAAGGTAACAACTGGAAGTAGTCCTTTTTTTACAGTGTAATAGTATGTTGTTTTCGCCATGTTACATGGTAATACCATTGCATTATTTTAAGTACATTTGAGTTTCATTAAAATAACATTGTTCAGTATATAGCAATTATTCCAAAGTGGCGTGGTATTTCCATCAGACACACACTGTTAAAAGTGGAATTGTTATCTTAAGTAGCTATTACTACTTGTTACCATGTCGGTGTATGCTATGCTATGCAATGCTAGTTTTATGTGGTGGTCGCAGCTCGAAGCAGACAGGAGGTTTGCTCAAATGTGTATGACTTCTGCAGAACAAACAAATATTTTAGAAGAATATCTCAGCTCTGTAGGACCAAACAATGCAATTGAATGGTGACCAAAACTTTGAAGCTCAAAGAAGTACATAAAGTTGCATAAAAGTAATCCATATGAATCCAATGGTTTAATTAATGTATTCTGAAGCGATCAAATTGGTTTTAGGTGAGAACAAACCAAAATGGTCTTGAAATCATGATAGTGCCTAGAGACTGCAATGGCAAGATGTACAGTGATGGAGTTACATTTTGGTCTGTTCTCACCCAAAATAGATTGGAAAACTTCAGAAGACATGATGTAAACCACTGTATCAGTATGGATTACTTTTATGCTGTATTTATATGCTTTTTGTAGGTTCAAAGTTTTGGTCACTATTCACTTGCATTGTATGGACTTACAGAGCTGAGAAATTCTTCTAAAAGTCTTCATTTGTGCTCTGCAGAATAAAGCCATGTACATCTGGTATGGCGTGAGGGTGAGTAAATGATGAGAACATTTTCTTTTTTGGGTGAACTATTCCTTTAAAGGGTGTAAGAGTAGGAACTTATACGTCAATAAGCACACATGACCCGGTCTCTGGCAGTGTTGAAAGATTTGAAGACTTCCTCCCTACCTGCATGAAAGTTTCAGGCATTAATAGTGCAAATTTGCAAATGTGAGCCAAGTCAAATGCACACTCAATCCTGCTAGACCATATGTAACTTGTGTAAACAGGTCTGTCTACTTCCCTCCCCTTGTATTTTCCAATTAGTCTTGATAAAGGAGTTAATGTGCAGTGTTGGGCAAGCTACTCAAAAAATGTAGCAAGCTAAGCTACAAACTACTCAACAGAAACATTTGTTAAGCCAAGCTAAAAGCTACACTTCATAGAAAGTATCAAGTTACACTACAAGCTACATGCCAAAAGAAGCTTGTACAGTTAAGCTACTTCATATTTCTTTCAACCGCAGATACACGGAGCATACTGTCAAAGTACACATATAGACAAAGCACCTAAAAGTCCTATTAACATGACGTTTATCAAAGCCATGGTACAGTATATTACAGTTTAGTGCAATTCAGTATACAAGTATACAGTATGGTGCAATACGTACCGTTATGTGCATGTAAAAAAAAAAATGTAAATTCATATTTAGACATGCTATTACCTGTGTTAAACATTTAAAATCAATATTTTTTACATTTTATTTTTCAGATTTATCCTACTACCTCTACAAAAACATGTTCAACATGAAAAATCTAAATTTTTTACGTTTTATTTTTTAGATTTAGTCTACAATCTCTACAAACCCATACCCATTTCAACATTTTCATTCGCACATTCCTGTATATATTCATCTATACAATACAGAAATACAGCAGCTAGTGTGCGTGTTTGTGTGTGAGTGAGTGTTAGAGCACATCTGGGCAATAACAATGTGATATCTGATGGTAGCGGATGGTAATACCATGGTACTTTGATATACAATTACCATATTTATGTTCCATTCTGAATTTGCATGTTGCTTCAAATTACCTTAATGGTTACTGCCATGGTAAATTGATATATGATTACCATATTCATATACTATTGTATTTACATGGTGTGTCCAGGTAATGGTACATGTCCAAAAACATGGTAATGCCATGGTACTTTTTTATGTGTTTTAATTTAGGCTAATACGTGTTTTGATACTCTTTTGGTTGAAAAATGTATTTACCTTTAGAAGTCGTTTACAAGCTGCAAACTTGTTAAACTTTATAAAGACCCTCTTCATCACTGGCAAACGATAGGATGCATTTGTAGGTTTGGTTTCCATTGATTGTAGATCCACTTTAACCAGCGTTATCTTTATTTTCCATTTTATAAAATACTCTATGAGCTTATTGGCAAGCGAGAGCGCGCACAAATGATTCAGCAGTGTGTGATCACCCGGGCCTTATTCTGATTTCCTTGGTGAATTTGCATATTTATTTTTATCAGATCTTGTAGTTACTGTGGATAGAGCTTTAATTGTTGGTGATTTCAACATTCACATAGAAAATGAAAATGACACATTGGGATTAGCATTAATCAATATTCTCAACTCTCTTGGAGTCAGTCAAAATGTGACAGGACCAACTCATCACCATAGTCATATGCTAGATTTAATTCTGTCATATGGAGTTGATGTTGAAACTGCAGAGCGATGACATCTCAGATCATTACCTCGTCTCTTGCATGCTGCGCTCGGCTCAAGCTGTCCGAGTCATTCAGATTGAATCACAAACTGATTCAGACCTCTTTTCTATGACCAATTCATTTTGAAGAACCGACTCACACGAATGATTAATTTGTGATGGACATATTTAGTTTTGTTTCAAAACTCCCTATAGTAAACACCGGGAACAAGGCATGTAGCGGTGTAGCTTTTCTTAATGCTACGCCATTACCTAGTAAAAATATAGCTTCGCTACTGAAAAGCTACTTGATTTTAAAACTGTTTGTAGTGAAGCTACTGCCCATCACTGTTAATGTGTTCCCTACTTTATTTATACCTGTATATTATATGTGATTTTATCTGAATACATTTGGAGTCCACTCTAGGCAGTGCACTCTCTCACTAATGTTGAGTAACATTTACAAGTAAATATGGTTTAACAGAATTAGTTAAAGCCACAAAACTTACAACAACACTGTCCGCTGTGTTTTTAGGTCAGGTGAAGTTGAACTAACCCGAAGTAGAAAATGTTGACATATAGCAATTCGATTTCTGACATTTTCAGAGATCTGTAAACAAGAGGGCCTTGGGCTCAGAGTTTTGTGGGTTTAAAATGAGGGAGAAAAAGCAAGCACCTTATAATGTAAGTGAGCATACATGACAATGATTTTAGCCATACAGCTGAATGCTCTTAAGCATGTTGGCTGTAACCATCATTATTTATAATAGAAGCTGTGTTATCTTAATACTGCTTCTCTGGATAAAGTTTGTGTGGAAACGAGATTTTCCAATGTCCCATCCCCCATCTCTCCAAGCTCCATACATTCCATACCACAACTTCCAAAACATGGCATGGTGGTCTTGTTTCTATGGCAACGGTTTCCCTTTCCCATTCTTCATGTACTTTTGGAACAGCCTGTCTCCTAGGAAACTCAGCTCATAATTTTATGTTTTAAATGCTAATATCACCACAGAGGAGTTTCAAGTTATTTAAAGCTAATGCGTGTAAAAATAAATTATGTTTAAATACATTCCTCTATAAAAGTAGATGTTTAAATTTTTTATATCTTGTCGACCCCAAATTCAACAGCAATGTTTTGTAGCCTGAGTTTATTCACCAAGTACAAAAGTGCAAGGAATTTCACCTGAAAATAGTATAAGCAAATAATCTGTGTGACAGTATATGGCCCTGTACAACCTCTCTGTCTGTCAAAACATCCTCAAAACTGTCCTTGGAGAAGACCATTCTACAAAGAATCATATGTGTCTAGAAGCAGTGGTAAACACAGTATAGCATTTTTAAAAGATCCTCTTGGGGATTGCTATTTTAACATGCCAGTCGATAGCATGTGATCATTTTGGCTAATTCAATTGTCATGCCTTGTTTTGCTTAGCCAATTTAATAGGCAGCAGGTTGTAGAAAATAGCAGCTAATGCTGACGGTTTTAAATGTTTAGCCTATGTCTTGGAGTCTTAACACCCAATGTTGGGCAAGCTACACAAAAAATTTAGCTAGCTAAGCTACCAACTACTCAACAGAAAAAATTGTTAAGCTAAGCTAAAAGCTATACTTGAGAGAAAGAAGAAAGTTACTCTGCAAGCTACAAGCCTTAAGTAGCTTGTTACATTTAAGCTACTTCATTTTTTTCCCAACCAGATGCACAGAATATACTGTCATAGAAAAAGCATCTAAAAAACGTATTCACTTGATGTTTATCTAAGCCATGGTACAGTATATTACAGTTTAGTGCAATGCAGTATACAAGGATACAGTATGGTGCAATGTAAAAAATTGTAAATTCATATTCATACATGCTACCTATACAAACCTGCATTTTTAATATGTAAATTTCAATTTTAATTTTTTTTATTTTTCTTATTTATAAAAAGCCTGTACAAACACATTGGAACACAATTCTTTCACATTCTTATAATAACAAGGGTGCACAATATACCGGCGGCCGATATATTATTGGCCGTTAACTGGGAAAATCTAAATATTATTATCGATAATTTGTTACGTTTATTTTCTTGTGGCTGAAATTCTCTGACTGCCTGTGACATCTTTCCTTCAGGCAGAGACTCGGGCAGTCTCAAGCAACAGTGCACCTGCGCATACACAGCGTGTCTGTTTGAGTTAAGCTTATGTTGCTCTGTGAGGATTATTTCAACATTTCAACAGAATGTGGGAAATAACACATTGTTTCTTATATATCGCAGCATTATGATTAAAAAAAGTCCAAGCACTACCTAAAATGGCACATTTCATAAGTTATACAGTGGAATTGTCACAGCTGTTGCAAGCATCTGTGAATGAGACGCGCACAAGCACGCACATTCATAAAACACACAAACCACCGCTGCACTCGCAGTCTGACATTGGCAATAATTAGCATCTAATTTTCGTTTAATGCATTATTACAGCTGTTAGAAGTTCTATCCCATTCTACCATATCAAACACCTTTTCGGCATCAAGTGAGATGGCAGTGACCGGAGACTGATCGTTCTTTACTGACCACATGGAATTGATGAAACACCTAACGTTATCAGAAGAGCTCTTGCCCCAAATAAACCCTACCTGATCTATATGTATAAGAGATGTCATAACTTAACCGGTTAGCCAAAATGTTTGACAACATCTAGCTGGATCAGGGAAATTGAGTGGTAACTTTTACACTCGCTTGGATCTTTGTCCTTTTTAAGAATGAGACTGATCAAGGCTTGTGTCATGGTTGAGGGAAGCTTTGCATTCTTTAATGATTCAGTATAAACTTCTAATTAAATTGGAGCCAATTCTGTATCATAAGATCAAAAAAAGGTCAGCGGCGAAACCATCTGGCCCTGGAGCCTTGCCTCAATTACCTTGTGAAGCTCCTCCAAGGTTATCTCAGAATCAAGATAATGTTTTTGCTCAGTCGTCAGCTGAGGGAGTTCTAATGGTTCCACAAATTTTCTAATATCTTCATCAGTAGACGAAGATGTGGAACTATAAAGATCAAGATAGAACACTTTAAAGGAAATATTAATATCAATGGCCAAGGTAAAAGTTTCACCACCAGCAGATTTCACTGATGGAATAGTAGAAAAAGACTCTCTCTGCTTTATATATCTAGCCATAAGCTTTCCTGCTTTGTCTCCCGACTCAAAGTATGACTGCCCTGAATAACCAAAATTCCACTTTCCGTGACAATAGTATTATATCTGTATTTCGATCGGGTCAATTCTCTGAGGCATCAGACGACATTCTGCCTCGGCACTTTTAATATTCCCTTCCAACTCCACGACTTCTCGTGCTTTGGATTTTTTGGTAAATGAGGGATACTGAATGATCCGACCCCTAAGAACTGCCTAAGAACCCCCAAGCCATGCCTACAGAATATACTGAAGACCAGTTGGTCTCCATGTAAACACTGATTTCAGTCTTTAACATTTGTTGGAAATCAGGATTTTGCAAAAGGGATACATTAAAGCGCCAACTATATAATTTCTTTTTCTCCATATGTGGCAACATCTCTAAATTCACCAGGGTATGATCTGAGACTAAGATGTTTCCAATTGAGCAATCAACAACAGATGAAATTAGGGACTTGGATATATAAAAAAAATCTATTCTAGAATAAATCTTATGGACTGATGTAAAAAATTTACAGTCTCTACCAGATGGGTTAAAAAGTCGCCAAATATCTGCAAGACGAAAATTTTTACACATCACGTGTCAGTGTTGCTCTAGGGGGGCTTACACATTTTTGCTTCACTATGATCAAGGTAGTGAAGGTAGGACTCACTGAAGTCTCCTCCCAAAATTATATCATGAGGGGTGCCAGTGGCTTGCAACATCCCTTCCAGATCAATATAAAAGCGCTGATATGTAAATATTTGCCAAAACCAACCTTTACCCCTGAATTTCTGCTAAAACAATAATAATTGTCCCTAATTTATCTTTAATCTGTTTGATATATTTGAATTGAGGTTTGCTTATCAATGTAATGACTCCCCTACTCTTACTTGAGCCAGCACTAAAGATTACATGCCCACCCCATATCTTCCTCAGCCAATGCAAAAGTTTCTTGAAGGAGAAGTGTTCTTCCACAAAGCAAACTTCAGCCGCTGGAGGAACCAACACAAACAGAAACAAAAATGGCAACCAGTTTCCTCAATCAATTGTATGTTCAATGAGTCAACCCACTCACATAAGAAACACCAAATGGCTTACTCACTCCAATGTACAAACAGTGCTTGTTTGGGACACTTAAGTACTTTGCGGTCATCCTTCGCATCTTCTCTCAGTTTGGCCGAAAACATCACTGAAGAAGCAATCTTCCGTTGATGAAAGAGTTTCTTACATTCCTTGAATCGATCGTGTTAATCTTTTGTCAAATTCGAAAAATCTGATAATAAGAAAATATTGTGATTCTTCCAAGAAAGTTTTCCTTTGCTCTTCGCTTTGCGCAACATAAGATCTTTATTTGGCCAGAATTGATCGGGCCTGTTTCCCTCAGCCGATCTGCGAGCCGGGACTCTGTGAGCTCTCTAGATTTCCAGCAGCTGGCCTATGTTGGCTTATGTCGAGCAGACTCGGGAAGAGCTCGTCTAGGAATTTCATCATATCTCTGCCCTCCTCATGCTCAGGAATTCCAACAATTCAGATGTTATTCTTTGAAGTTTTTCAAGAACGTGTTCCAAATCATCTTTGGTCGCCAGTGGATTATCAGTTAATTCCCTGTCCGATGACTACAGATAATCGATCCGCTTCTCAACATCAACCACTCTTGTAACCAACATTTTTTTCTCAATTTTGTTTCCATCACTGTAATCGATCAACATATTACAGCGAGATCCTCCAAGTTAGCAACAACCTTTGTCAGCATCACAAACATGTTGGACAGTTGAGCTGGATTCCTTCTCCTGCCGCGCCATCCAAATCGCGTCCCCGGTCAGCAGGCCTGACAGAGGTTTCATCTTGAGCACGTAAGTGTCTTTTAATGTATCCAGAACTTGAGGATTTTGACTTTGCCATGTTTACCTCAAAGAACAAATATGTAACATGGTGTATCGAATCTCACCGGATTATAACATGAAAATAATAAAAATATTAGCAAAGACAGCTCTGCACACTTTGCAAATTGTTTTAATTATTTTCATGTTATATTCCGGTGAGATTCGATACACCCAGTTACATATTTGTTCTTTGAGGTAAACATGGCAAAGAAGTAAAAATCCTCGGTCATTTATATATTATGAAGGAGGGAACAAAACAAATTTATTCTCACACATTATATATTTTCCCGAACAACGAAATAACCGCCCGGCAGAGAATGCACGGATGAATTGGTTCTTTGTGTGTTGTTCATCTCTGATGGCATTTTAATTGCACTTAATTTTTTTCCAATTTCATTAAAAAATTTTGTTAAAATAAAGTTCAAAGTTTGAAATCAAGTTGTCTTCCCTAACCCTGCTTAACGAAAATTACCCCATAGTTCCACCTAGCATCCAACCAGCGGTAATATTGGTGTTCACCTGTTTTAATACTAACATACAGTATAGTGGCATCACTGCAGCATTTTTATTGTGTTTATTTGGAGTCCCACACACACCCTACACCAGGGCTCTACAAATACTTTATTGCAGGTGCAAAATTCTTTAAAACGTTCATCGCTAGTGACATGTTTCTTAAAAAAACACTCTTAAATACTGTGCATTTATTGAAATTAAAATAGTCAAAGGGTATACTGTATATTGAAATATCATTTATTTAAGGTGTGGCCATAAATTCCTTCATAAGATCTCGCTGAAGAACAAACATGTCTTATATTATTAATTAACAAATATTGTTCGATCAACTTTATTTTGGAAAAAAAAGAAAAACATAAAAATAATTTTATAATTTTAGGGATATTGTATACAAATTCTTAAAACTGAGGAGAAATATTTAGACCTGCTAAAGCCCTCTCACAATATCAGCCCACATATGAAAAGAGTGGTCAAATACAAATGTCATGTTTACTTAAGAATGCATTTAAATCTAATGTCTATTCTTCAATTTTCTCTATAAAGTATCATCCTATTCAGTAAGGAAAAAATTAGTCCTGCAAATATTGTGAATCTGCACACAATAGCTGTGAGGGACTCAACATAGAGGCGAAGGTAGAATCCAAAAGCAAGAATTTTAATCAACAAATCCAAAGCACAAGGCAGAGACTTGCCATACAGAACCCCAACCCCCTCCCCCTCTACAAACAACTCCTGGTGTTCTCCTTCTAGGACGATTCTGGTGCCCTTGGTGCAAGTCATGGTTCAAGGATGAATCCAGTATGTCTTTAGCAGCTACCCATGATCTCTCTTCCGGACCGTAGCATCTGGCCCCCATAACAACGAGAGTCCATAATTTCCTTGTCCATGTACGCAGGTGATCCGTCAATCTCCAATGGAGGAGGATGCTCAGGATCCGTGGCCTGATGCCGGGAAGACCGGCTTCAGCAAGGACACTTGAAATGATGGAGAGACTCAGTAGATAGCAGGAAGCTCCAATCGGTATGTTACAGGATTAATCTGTCTAATAATTCTGAACATAATAATTTACTAATAATTACCCTTGCAGGGTAGCCGCAACTTGAGGTCCTGTGTGGATAACCAGAACCTCTGATCAGGCTGGTAGTTGGGGTGGGGACACCTCTGTCGATCAGCTTAGAACCATTGGGTCCGGGTGGCCCGCTGTAGTCTGACATGCATACTGTCCCACACCTGCTCGCTCCATCTGATCCAATCATCCACCGCTAGAACCGTAGAGGTTTTACTTGACCAAGGGAACATTGGAGGCTGGTAGCCCAGCACACATTGGAAGGGAGTGAGTCCAGTAGAGGAGTGAGTGAGGGAGTTCTGAGCCTATTCCGCTCCTTGGAGAAAGTCGCTCCACTTCTGCTGCTCATGAATGCAGTACAGTCTGAGATATCTGCCTATCTCTTGGTTCAGCCTATCCACCTGTCTGTTTGCTTGAGGATGATATCCAGATGGGAGGCTGACTTTGATGTCTAGCTGCTTGCAGAAGGCCTGCCAGACTCTGGAGGTGAACTGTGGTCCCTGATTAGACACAATGTCTTCTGGCATAGATCCTGAAAACTTGGTGGAAAAGAGTGTTAGCGGTCTCCATGGCAGTGGACAGACCATTTATGGGGATTAATCTACATGATTTTGAGAAATGATCAATGATAACAAATATGGTGTTATACCCATTGGAGTTTGGCAGATCAGTGATGATGTCAATGGACCCATGGGACCAGGGTCTCTGAGGGATAGGCAGTGGTTGTAGAAGGCCGGCTGGCAGTTCTCTGGGGGTTTTCGACTGTGCACCAACTTGACATGCCTTATAATTTGCAGTGACATCATTAATGAGTGAAGGCCACCAGAATAAGTTGCGTATCAAGCTTATAGTCCTTATGATGCCAGGGTGTCCAGTGCTGAGGGAGGTATGGATCCATTGGATCGTTTTTGGTGTAGAGTGCATGGTCTCTGTTTTGACTGTTTTGTTGGGGGGGGGGCGTTCTGGTGGTGCAGGGTCTGTTTGTTGGGCTCTTTGAATTTCTTCCATGATATTCCATCTTATGAGTGCAGTGATGTTGGAAGGTGGTAATATGCATTCATTTTGAGGTATGTTGTGAGGAGGATCATGACGACAGGAAGAGCATCAGCTTTGTTGTTCTTACTGCCAGGGAGGTAGGTGACTGAAAATTAAACCTTGTAAAGAAGAGTAACCATCGGGCTTGTCGTGGGTTGAGTCGTTTTGCTCCCTTGATGTATTCAAGGTTTTTATGGTCGGTGATTACTTGAAATGGATGGACAGAACCTTCAAGCCAGTGGATCCACTCTTCCAACGCAGCGTTCATGGAGAGTAAATCTTTGTTTCCAACATCATAGTTCATTTCAGCTGAGTTCAGCTTGAACACAGTCTGATGCATCAACTTCCACTATAAATGGTTGGTTAGGATCAGGGTGCTTGAAAATAGGGGCGGTCATGAAACTTGTCTTGAGGGCTTTGAAGGCCTTTTGAGCAGAGTCACTCCATGTTAATTTAGATGGTTTGCCTTTGAGCAGTGATGTTAAAGGGGCAGAGATGAGACTGTAGTTGCGGATAATCCTTCTGTAAAAGTTCACAAAATCCAGAAAACATTGTAACTCCTTAACAGTATTGGGTGTTGGCCATTCTGTAACTGCCTAGATCTTGGAATTATCCTTCTCAACAACTTTATGACTGATGATATACCCCAAGAATGTTGTATGGGTAGTGTGGAACTCACATTTCTCTGCTTTCATGTTGAGTTGGTGCTTCTGAAGGTGTGAGAGGACCATCTTGATATCTTTGATATGTTGTGTTTTATCTTGGGAGTAAATGAGTATGTCGACAACATTCTCCCAAAGAGCAGAGGCCCAGTCTAAAGCTTTTCCGTAAGCAATGTCATCATCATTTCTTTAAATCCTGGCTGAAAGACTGGTTGATTGGAGAAATATATTCTACATTGATGTAGAAATCCCTTACATTTCCCTGGTGAGCCATCAAACTTATCAGGAAGACCGAATCTGACCGGTATAGCTTTAGTGGATGGAAGAGAGTGGATGTAGAGGGTGAGGCTCTCATTTGTAGCTCTTAGGTTGTTCAGTTGCTCATGGTAACCTTTGAGAATTTTGCTCTGGTAAGCGAAGGCAGCCTGGAGCTGAGAATCTTCCACTGGATTCATTGGTGGTGAAGTATTCTGTGAGGGACACGACATGGAGGCAAAGGTAGAATCCAAATGCAGGAATTTTAATAAACTCTGCAGACAAATCCAAAACACAAGGCAGAGACTTAGTCGATGAAGCAGGCAAAGTAGTAGTGACAAGTAATCAGTCCAACAGGGCAAACAAAGCAAAACAGTAATCCAATAAGACGGGCACAATGGTCATAGCAAGAATGCAATGAAACAGGCAATGGCAAAATGGTCAGTAAGGCAGTGAAATAACTGGCAATACTTTGCAAAGTATCTATGGAAAGGCATGGATATTTATACAGTGCAAACAGGAAGTGTAGAAGAAACAGTTCATGGCTAGTATTCAGGAGAGGGCTCCCTCTGGCTGTCGGCTGAATGGAAACCAGCCTCATTTGTTACAATAGCTAGTGCATGAGCCAGAATTTTGTGTAGGTAATCATTGGCAAAGGAATAACAAACTCTAATATAATCAGGATATTTGCAGGTTCAGTTTCACATTGTAATTTTTTTACGAGCCCTACAGACCCTGAACAGATGAGAGACAATTTTTTGACACTTCAAGAATAGTGAATAAAAGCAAACTTTTCAGCGTATTTTCTTTGAACGTTGTTGCCTAATGTGCTGACAACATTTCTGCCACAGCTGCGGTTATAATTCTTTTCATTGGTAGATTTGACAGCACTTCACACAATTAAGCAATTTATATAAATACATTTGATTGAAAAAGACGCTATCAAATGTTCACCTAAATGATGTAATCCATGTTTAGCAAAGCAATGTAACTAAACTATCGGCAGAAATAAAAAAAGAACGTGCTCTGGCTGGACAACTGATGACTGCTGATTGCTGTTGCATGTGCCATTGAGCATTGTTAAACTCACCCCTGATTGCTGAGGCTCGTGCCTAAGAACGCTGAGTACTCTGGTATTTCAGAAGGTGAGATAAATTGATTTAAAACCAGTCGGAGGGCCAGACAAAGATGATTGGCCTGCCGGATTTGGCCCGCAGGCCACCAGTTGACCTGACCTTCCCTGCGCAACCCCTACTAAAATTAACCATGGTTTTACTACAGTAACCATAGTATCACCATTAAATTTTTGTAGTAAAATTATATTAACCACAAAATTAAACATAGTTACTATTAACAACATGTTACTCAAGTAATGCCATGGTTAGTACATCAGAACTATATAGTTTCCACCAAAACACATGGTTACTACAAAATTACTGAAGTAAAACCATGCTTAATTTTAATCCAGGGCATGCTGAGTGACTCCAGCCAGGTCTCCTTAGCAAACAAATTGGCCTGTTTGCTAGGGAGGGAAGATTCACATGTGGTAACCTCCTCATGGTCGCTATAATGTGGTTTGCTCTTAGTGTGGCACATGGTGAGTTGTGCGTGGATGCCTCGGAGAATAGCGTGATGCCTCCACATGCGCTATGTCTCCGCTGTAATGCGCTCAACAAGCCACGTGATAAGATACACGGATTGATTGTATCAGACGTGGAGGGAACTGAGATTCAACCTCCGTCACCCAGATTGAGGAGAGTCACTACGCCACCTTGAGGACTTAGAACGCATTGGGAATTGGGCATTCCAAAAAGGTGAGAAAAAAATAAATAAACTATAATAAGTAGTATTATAGAAAATATTAAGAGTAGAGACATGGGGAAAAAGTGGGGATTCAAACCCAGATCTCCAGCGTGAAAACACATACACATACCGTCGTTACGGACAAGCTTCAAGACAACTAATCACCAAGCAAAGAAACTAGGAGACAGAGTAACTTAAATACACAGGGCTGAATGAAACACGTAACACATACATACGTAATACATAATTACACTGATTGCAAGTAGAGAAACTGGGTATGGAGGTCTCTAGAGGTCAAAACACAACTCAAGCAAAACACTGACATAGGTAAGTATAAATGGTAAGTAAGAGTTTGCGGGACTCCACTCGTAAAGGAAGGTTTCTTGTGGAGAGCCAAACTCTCTGTCCGGGGCACAGAGTGGGGGCAGGTCTGCGATTTAGCCTATCGTAGGTCCTCTTGAGAGATGCTGAGAAGGTTTTGTCATGCCTTCTTCCAACTTCTACTTCTTGGTTTGGGAACAAAGGAGGGAGCATATGCAAACTGGCATTCGAAGGGGGACATGCCTGTAGCCGAGGAACGTAGAGTGTTGTGGCATAATCTACCCACATAAAGAAGGATGAACAGGAGGAGGGATTATTGGCAGCCATGCACCTCAGGGTAGTCTCCAGATCCTTGTTTAACCTCTCTGTTTGGCAATTAAACTCACTGTTGCCCCAAAAGTTGACCGAATGCCCTACAGAATCGAGAGAAGAATGGAGGGCCTCGATCAGAAACAATGTCCTGAGGGATACCAAAAACTCACAAAAACATGGTTAATGATCAATTCTGCAGTCTCTTTAGCAGTGGGTAATTTGGGCAAGGGAATGAATCTGCCAGCTTTAGAAAATCTGTCAACAATTACCATAACGGTGGTGTTACCTTGGGATGGCAGGTATCCGGTAATGAAATCTATGGAGAGATGTGACCAAGGTCTTTGAAGTATAGAGGGAGGATGAAGCAAACCCTGAGGAGAGCGATGAGAAACCTTCCCCTGGTTGCATATGGGACATGCGCTTACAAAGGTTTTGGTGTCCTCCTTGATGGTCGGCCACTAAAACCATCTCTGGAGGAATTCAAGAGTGCAAGAAGTGCCATGGCAGGTCAGATGAGAGGAGTGACCCCACTGGAGAACCTGGGAGCAAACAGCTTTTGGGACAAACAAAATTGATGAGAGAGTTTGTGGGACTGCACTCGTAAGGGAAGGTTTCTTGTGGAGAGCCAAACTCTCTGTCCGTGGCGCAGAGTGGGGGCAGGTCTGCGATTTAGCCTATCGCTGGTCCTTTTGAGAGACCCTAAGAAGTCTGTAAGAACAAATTGGTGACTCATGTACCTCTCCCTCAGACGTTTATCCAGCCGAATTGCCAGGTCGATGAGGGTCTCGAGATCACCAGCAGGCTGTTGTGTAGCTAGTTCATCTTGGAGGGCCTCGGAGAGACCTTTCTAGAAACATACCACGAGAGACTCATTATTCCAGCTACTCCCTGCCGCAATGTGTGCCATATTCTCTAGCACTGTGACTACCCTGCTTGAGGGACAGCAGTCGTTTAGATGCCTCTCGGCCACTGATGGGATGATCGAAAACCTGCTTGAATTCCTCTTCAAATGTCAAGTAGCTTGAGCAGAATGGGCTCTGAGCCTTCCAAACAGCTGATGCCCAGGAGAGGGCCTTACCAGAGAGGAAAGTGATGAAATATGCAATCTTGTCTGAAGGGAAGGAGGATGGCTGTAGCACAAATGTAAGGGAACATTGAGTGAGGAATCAAAAACAAGCACTGGGGTCTCCCGAGAAACCCTGAGGTGGAGGTAGATGGGGTTTTACAAGGGGAACAGACATTTAAGGACCAGAAGAGGAACAGGAGCAGCAGTCGAGGCAGAAGCTTGAGTGGGGGGCATCCGATCAAAAATCTGACGAACTGAGGTCATGATATCAGACAGTAGTTGTGAATGCTTTACCATCAAGGCCTCCTGTTGGACTAGCACTGCTTCATGATGTTGAAATGAGGACTCATGCTGGGCTACGGTTGAGAGGAGCTCTTGCTTTCTGGTATCTCTGGGTTCATGTTTTGCTTTTTGTTTCTGTTAGAGCCGGGACTTTAACTTGGGTCTTTGGTGTTAGAGTCAAACTCTCAACCCTTGAGACACTGGAGGATGGTGAACCCAATAGTAAGATGCACTTAGGAGAAGTTGAGATGCGTAATATATTTTAATAAAAGTTCAGGCAGCAAATAAATCCACAGTTGTAGCAAACCCCCCCAACCCCCAACCCCCCAGCAAAAAAAGTGAAGGGGATAATCCCAGGGTAGATTTAATCAAATGTCACAGAAATTAAGCAAACACTTACTCCGGCAACTGGCTTCAGGACAACTAAACACCAAGCAAAGAAACTAGGAGACAGAGTAACTTAAATACACAGGGCTGATTGAAACACATGGGAACTTAATTACACTGATTGCAAAGTAGATAAACTGGGTATGAGGGCCCCAGGAGTATCTCTAGTGGCCAAAACACAACACAAGCGAAACACTGACAGAGCTACTACAGATGCATATGGGGGCGCAGTTTGTTGTAAAATTCTGTGTTTCCACCAGACTATTGGGGTCGGGTTTGGCTGGTAAGGCAAAATATGTTAAACCACAGATAATTTATTAATGTTTTGAAACAGATAGTTGTACATTTCATGAGCTTCTCTGCTTTCAGTAATGCCAAATTTGAGTAACCCCCCCAGATCCAAAACAACTAATTCACTTTAGCTTAGTGATATCTCCTCTATATTTATATTGCTCACTCTTGTTTGGGTGTACAAAATGTATATATCACAGACTCTTTACTCCTTATTAACTAAAATGGGTTATTAAATTGTAATACCACATACAGTATATGTGGCTATTACATAACAGATTGACTGTAAACACTTTGCTGAATACAGTCAAAAGAAGGAACCATTTAAAGGAATAGTGACAGTTTTACATGGTCATAAAAGATGACATTCTGTTACTTCAGGACAGGTTTGTAAGGCACTTTCATATTTTATGTACAGTATTGATTACTGGTATGATTTACTAGCAGTGCAACACAGCAAGTAGTGATGTTTGTTTAATTCTTGAATCTTTTAAATGAACGAATTGTTCTCATTAACCTCCATACACTGACTATTTTTTTGTTCACTGACTTCATAGGGCTGGGCGATATGGCAAAAACTATTATCACGATATTCTTTTTCATATCATTCGATATTTATCACAATATTGAATCACATTTGCACATTGCACATTTATTTGAATTTCCAAAAAAAGAAGAGAAAACAAAAATCCTAAAAAGTCTAAATAGTCTTTACAAAACTGCGTTGGGGGCCCAGACACCGCCAATGCAGTGTCGTCCGAGGGATCTTCTTTGAAAATATAAAAATATTTTATAGAGTTTATCAATTGAGTGCAGCTGGATATGAATGTTATCAGATGATCTGTTCATTTTGAATCATAATTACAGTATATATATATATATATATATATATATATATATATATATATTAGTTTTTACGTTAAAATTATTTTCATATTTCTATACATACAGATATCCAAGTATCTGTGGGGGCATAGAAGCCCTTGTGACTGAGGAATGATACTGTATGGAGGTTCAGGGGTATCTCCAGAGAGAAACTTTTGAAAATGTAAAAGTCTGAATGGACCATTTTTCTATTTTCATTAAAGTGAGAGACTAGGCTACAAACTAATAATTGTTTTGTCTTTCATCATTGTCAGAGATGATGACATCGGAATAATTTCACAAAATTAGAACTGAAATCTATTTGTTTATTATTAAAGGCTTGGAACATGCTGAGTAATAAAACTAAATTTAGAAAGAAAGAACTTTATGGTCTAAAGGCGCTCTGGAAACATGCACATGTGGGGAAAAGAGGATGCGGGTGCAGCCCTGGACACTGTATCAGTGAAGCGTGTTTCAGTGCTAGAGAAATATATTCAAGAATACAGCGCAGAAAGATCAGATATGATGTAACCGGCACTGTTGTTTTGTCACGCTGCTCACAAGAGACGAGGAGAGAGTGTAACCATTGTCATGATGTCTTAAGGTCAAGATGGAATCAATCTGGGGTCCGGAACGTGGTGACCTGCGTAGCGGGGGCAATAGCATCTTCATACAGTCTGAGGCTGCATTTCCACTGAAGCGGAAGAAATCCGCACAAAGCCACTCCCAAGCTGGGGAACCGCTTGCCCCGCGCTGCTGTCAATTTTATAATACACCTCGCGAACTTGACGCTCGGCTTCCATAGGAAGGAATTGAAAGTGTTCGCTCACATTCGCTTAGCACGCGCCAGTGGAAACAAACAACAAGAAAGCCAAACTGCTAGTGTTTTTAGCAACGCACATGTCTAGATGTAGAACACCGGTTAAATATCGAAAATGAATCAAAAGCTTATCGACGATATCGTGGAGTTTTTTTATCGCAATAAATATTGATATCATTTTATCGCACAGTCCTAACACCCCGTCACTAAACTAGTCAGTCGTTTGAGTCTGAACGAAATGACACATAATTCGCAAATGAACTGAATATACTGGTAAACTCGTTCGTGAATGACATGTGTATGAAGATCTGCTGAAGGACTGAACGAGATGGAGGAATGTTTTTCGTTTAGTTCGGCATGTGTGTCAATCGCATTGAACAAGGAGAGAAAGGGGTGAAATGCACCTAAAACAAGTTTATAGGTCACAAAACATAATCCCCAATTTATGAATGTCTAAAAGTAACTAAGGACATACAGCAAACCATTTGCAAGCAGCAGCAAGCCGCCTTCCCCTGGGGATCTGATGAGTTACGCCATGAAGCGCACATATACACAATTATATTTTTTTTCACTCTGTTTGTTCCGTTCACCCATGCATGTTTGTGATGACATAAGATGAACGCAAATGGACCGGGGTTCAATAGAATCAAGTGAGTGTGAAACCAGACCAACGCTGCGGGGGGCACCGGGAACAATCGCACTCAGAATCGGACTGCAGTGTGAAAGCCTTTACATTATAGTCATTTTTAATATTTAGCTCAAATAAAAATAGATCCTTAAGGTAACAGTTTTATGTTATCACTTATTACAGTGTAATATTCCTCACAGACAGTTTTAACACTCTTTCCTCTCTTCCAGCTGCCCATTCCTGGCATCAAACCTGACTCCTGCCATCCCAGCCATTGGAGGAGTGCTGTTCTTCTTTGTAATGGGAATGCTGCTCAGAGCGAGCTTCAGCGACCCAGGTGTCCTACCCAGGGCCACACCAGAGGAAGCGGCAGACATAGAGAGGCAGATAGGTGGGAGGAAATGCCAATATAATTGCTCTTCCTGTCTGTCTTTCCATATACTTTTCTGTAATGTTGATCTAAATTTGCTGCAGGTCTGTGGAGTGCTCTTCTGAGAATTCTCTTGAGTAAAAAAGGGACAGAGAACATTTGATGGTATCCTCTCTTCTTGTATGATATGAGTAATGCATGCTCACTCTCAGGTCTGCTGTCAGCCCAGGGTAATATAAAATCTGCTGAAATATTCATACTTAGAAAAGATACTAGGTCCCTTTAAAGTATTTGTTCACGTTATGAAATTGAAGTTGAAATTTTAATAAGTCTTAAGGTAGTGGTTGTTCATAAATTGGTTAGGGTGTTAGGAGCCAGCAAAGACCGCAAATGGTCTTAATCTGTGTATACTGCAGGCTAGGACACAATTCCGAATTTAAGAACTGGCTCCATTTCAATTCATGATTTGGAATTTGGCCATGCTCCACAAAATGTTAACCTAAACGTGCTTCATTTGGTAACATCTAAATTAATTGGTTTGATTCAAGTCAAAATATTATTTAACATCACTGAATGACTAGAAACTTATTTTTGAGGTTTAGTTCAGGTGGAAATAGTTCTAAATTCTGCAATCACACAGACAGGATCAGAACTGTGAGATAATTGTACGCTTAAATTGTAAAAGTCCTAAGATACATAATGTGGTACCATTTGAAAGCATAGAATCCAAAATTTTAAAAGAATAACATTACTTTTGCATGAATGTTTCATAAAGTAATAAAATAAAGCCTAAAAGTCGAAAATGAGTGCCACCCTGAGATGATAATATATAAATATTAATGTGAACATAAAAGTTTTTCTACATAACCAGAATTAAAGTACGGATTAAAATGGGATGTTTGAAGAGGGGTAACCCTTAAAGGAATAGTTCACCCAAAAATTAAAATTCTCTCATCATTTACTCACCCTTATGCCATCCCAGATGTGTGTGGCTTTCTTTCTTCAGCAGAACACAAATTAAGATTTTTTGAAGAATTTCTCAGCTCTTTTAAGCCCACACAATGCAAGTAAAAATCACACAAGTCAGCATAAAAGTAATCCATATAACTCCAGTGGTTTAATCAATGTCTCCAGAAGTGATTTGATAGGTGTGGGTGAAAAACAGATCAATATTTATGTCCAATTTTACTATAAATTCTCCTCCCTGCTCAGTCAGTCTCCACTTTAACTTTCACATTCTCCTTTTTGTGTTTTTGGTATTTACATTCTTCATGCATACGCCCCTATGGAGCAGGAAGAAGAATTTATATCCAAAATGTACTTAAAAATGTATCACCCACACCAAATTGCATTTTTTATTAATATTTTTATTAATTCCATCCACAAAAAACAATAAACAACATAAAATACGAAAATCAGTTATATAAATTAAATATCAAGTATATAAAACAAAAAACACACTGTATAAAAATACCACCAAATGCTATGAAAATTTAGACAAACCATATATTTTCTTAATCGTCTATTTATTCACGGCATCTCTCCTCTTGTCTAAACGTTATTATTACACTTTACTACTATTATTACACAGATTGTAAGGATGAAAGTAAAGCAAAGCAGAGCTCTTATAGCAGATTTGAGAGGTTGTAACTGGCGATTTGTGGTTGTACTGCGAAAGTGAATTAAAGTACAAAAGTAAATATGTAATACATGTGTGTGTCTGTCGTTTTAATTATGTGAATGCCATTTGAAACATTTGTGGCTATTTTTCTCCAACTTTAATTTAAAAACACTTTGATTATAATCTGTGAGTGTAGATTGCTATATTCAACTGTTTCAGATTTTTGTTTAACAAGTATTCACATAATTGCTGTGTGTAAATTTCAACTTACGAATATAAATATTTATTGTACAAGTTCTCAAATTCAAATCCACAATCTTTCCAGTTTTGCAACAGGAAAACAGTTTTGCATTACCTTCATATAACTTTTGTGTGATAATATCACTGTTCTACCTGATTTTAGCATGATAAAATCACTTACTTTGCATACTGCCATTACATATCATGGCAACAAAGTTATAATAATGGCTATAACTTTACACACGTATGATTAGTCAGTGATTTTATCAAACTAAAATAAATTCTTAAATTCAAATAACAATTTTGCATCCTGTTGGATACATAATTTAAAATTCTTAAAAATCTAGGGATTTAATTTGATGTTAAAAGACATTCTCAATTTATTCTCATTTCAGAACACTAGTGTACTTATTGAGAGAGATTTTATATATATATATATATATATATATATATATATATATATATATATATATATAAGAATAGTGGACCCCAGTTACAGTAAATTGAAATCACAGGGGCTGAGCCAGTGAAGTGCTCTTTAGCTCAGGGTTTTCAGCTCTGGATATGGAGTAATGTGCCCCTGCTGTTCAAATGAATAATATATTAGCAAGTAAACACTGCTGTGAGCCCCAAGGGTGCTGCATGCTACTTAGAAGATGCTGAAAAGAGTGTTGAGAGTCAAGTAAGAGGTATTACAGGAAGTTTTTGTTCAATAAAGCCTAAGCACTATTGACACAATTTGTGCCATGCAGTCGATTACAACAGAAAATAATTTTGACATGTAAAAACAAACAAAATCAGTACAGTAATGCTCTTTAATGGAAGTCAGTGTGGCAAAACATTTCACCAGATAAATGTTCATTAAATAAATTGGAGCCTTATTTAGTTGACCTCAAACAAAACTTTTGAATATGTTTCATTCCATAAACTCCATTTGACAAGATTTGTGTGATTGCGTTTCATGCTGCTGTTAAAGTAAATGTTGAGGAGACTTCAGTATAGTTACGGCTGAATTTATCAACAAAGGAACATTTATAGCACATTTTATTCATGTCAGCAAATGCTGCAGTATGCTGTGTTGGTGTGTATTTGACAAAAACTATTTAATGTTATTATGTGGTAACATTTTACAATAAAGTTTCCTTTTGTTAGCATTGGTTAATGCATTAGTTATCATGAATTAACAATTAACTATATATTTTTACAGCATTTATTAATCTAAGGTAATGTTAATTTATAAAATACAATTGTTCATTGTTTGTTCATGTTAGTACATACTACATTAACTAATGTTAATATATACAAGCTTTCATTTTAAAATTGTATTGGTATAGTCTGAAGTTAACTTTGTTTATTGTTAGTTCATGTTTACTAATGTAGTCAACTAATGTTAACAAGTGGAACCTTATTGTGTGTTTCCATTTTTATAGCATTTAATAATATTTAATTGTAATTTATAAATCTGCATTTGTTCATTTTAGTTCACAATATATACATTTTTACATGTACCATACATTTACATAATTTTTTATGTTAAAAATTTACTTTTATATCTTGGTATTAGTCGGACACCAGGCAGGACGTGAGCTGTATCTGGCAAGCTCTGGTAAACTCAGGATAAATATCTCGAGGTTGAGACAAGGAAACAAATAGAATAATACTAGCGTAGATGCCATTCACTTTAAAGCAGGGTTATAGACTAAGAGATCATGTGGATCCTATGGCAGACCTAACTAAAGCATCATAACTCTGAGTTGAGGGATAAATTAGGGGAATTCCTGGTTGAACAGATGAGTCTTTAGTCTAGATTTAAACTGAGTGAGTGTTTGAGTCCCGAACATTGCTAGGAAGACTATTTAATAGTTTATGAGCTAAATAAGAAAATGATCTTCCTCCTTTTGTGGATTTTGATATTCTCTGTATTATTAGCATGCCGGATCATAGTTAACATGATTATAGCTCAATAAAAGTCGCTTAAGTACTTTGGAGCTAAACCATTCAAAGCTTTGTGAGTATTTAACAGAATTTTAAGATTAATACAAAACTTGACAGATACCCAATGTAACAACGGTAAAATGGGGCTAATCATGATCATATTTATTGGTTCTAGTCAGCACTCTAGCTGCTGAATTTTGAACCAATTGAAGTTTATCTATTGAACCTGCAGGACATCTTTCAGTAATGCATTACAATAATCTAGTCTTGAGGTCATGAAATCATGAGTTAATTTTTCAGCATCAGTAACAGAGAGCATGTGTCGTAACTTAGCAATATTTCTGAGGTGGAAGACTGTTGTTCTACTAACATTTGGAAATGTGTTTTTGAAAGGATATATTGTGATAAAATGTAACACCTATATATTTTGCTGTAGAAGATGATGTAACCGTACATCCATCAAGAGGCAAATTATATTTTAGCTGCTTATTTTTAGAGGTGTTTGTTTCAATAATTAGTACCTCTTGTTTTGTCGCAATTTAGTAGAAGGAAATTTCTAGCCATCCAAACTTTTATATAATTTATACACTTTTCTAATTTGATAAATTTAGAAATTTCCTCTGGTTTAGAAGAGATTAGGGCTGAAACTATTAGTTTAGTTATCGACAGCGAGAATAAAAAATTGTCAACATACATTTTTGTTGTTGAATATTCATTTGATCTCATTTAATGATATCACATAAAACTCTAATGATGATGCGCCAGAGCATCACTGCAGTTGGCACCTGACTGAGGAGAGGAAGAATTACACAACTCACAGTCCAGATGCACTCTAAACATTCCAAACAGCTTCAGGTGATGTACATCACAAAGTATGAGGGAACTGAGGGGAAAAAAATACCAAATAAGTAAATTCAGGAGCATTCTTGTTGTGGAATAAGCCAGAGATCTTTAAAGGAAACACCCGGCATTACATCTTAAATTCAGTTCTATTTAATGCGTTATAGCTTTATTAAAGTTAAAAAAATATGGAAGCAGATAATGTAAATAAGTACAAACTCCGAAATTGGCATTACTCTGTTCGGTCAGCACATCTTTTATGAGTTGCACAAATGTCCCGAGCTAATTGGCAGAGATTGAAACTGCACCCAGATGAGGCATACTCTGTCACGGGGATGCTCATTGCTTCAGCGCAAACGCTTAATGCAGCTAGATTATAACGTGATGGCTCACGACTATTGAATCATAATATATGTGCCTCTGTGCATTTCTTATCATGAAGAAATCTGGCAATACACAGCTTTATTAATAAGAGCAAGTTTGTTTTTTATGAGTTAAAGAAGTATTGAAGTGAAAAGAAAGGTGAGAGAGTGTAGTCTTTGTCCCATTATACACTGCAACAAAATATGTTTTTGATTTGTTTTTGTTTTGGCTTGTTTTTCAATATAAATGTCTAAAACTCCTTTAAAAAAAATATATTTAGCAGCTATACTGCAGAAGAAAAATTGTTATCTGAGAATGTTAATTAAAACATAATATTAAATATTATGAAAAACATAAGAATATTAAATATTATGAAAAACATAAGAATATAATATTAAAACTACAAAAAAATGTAATTATCTAAAAATCATTTTAAAAAAGATGCATTCACCTGGGAAGTTATAAGATATTTAGACTTGCTTTTAGAGAATAGATCTTGAATGTAAGTATATTTTGTCTTTATTGCACTCGCAGAAGAATAACCAAGTGAAAAAATACACTTATATATAAAATACACTCATATTTAAGATACATTCTCTTAAAGCAAGTCTAAATATCTTATATGTTTCTTCTCAAATAAATGTATCTTATTTTATGGATTTTTAGACAATTTTGAATGGAAAAAAAGACAAAAACACTTGATAGCAATAGTATTTTTTGCAGAGAATTTTTTTACTGAATTAAACTTAATAAAAAGTATTTTTCCCCTTTAATTCAGTGAATGTCATTTAGAGGTATTTTTAAAATATGATTTTGTGCTCTTTATTGTTAGTAAGCCCGTTTAAAACAACCTTTTAAGTCAGGGCACAAGCTGAATAATTTGTTAAGAGCTAATGATTAATTGTTAGATTAATAGATTATCAAAATAATAATTAGTTGCAGCCCTAGAAGAAACATAATGTTGGCATTCGGCATAGCAGTGAAAACTAATTCCATGGTTCCTGGTTATGTCTCCCAGGGGAAGAAAAAAATAAGGAGAAAAGCAGAGGCCCTAAAACTGACCCCTGTGACACTCCACCGTGAACTTTAATTTGATCTGACAGTTCCTCTTTTACACAGTCATAGTGGAAGCGGTCAGCTAAGTAGGACCTAAACCAAGCTAATGCCTTTCCACAACTGCCAACATAATTCTCAAGTCTATCCAAGAGAATGTCGTGATCTATGGTGTTGAAGGCAGCACTAAGATCTAATAGCACTAGAAGAGAAATGCAGCCATGATCAGATGATGAGTCATTTGTACTTTTGATGTTTTGCTAAGTTTTTTTTAGCTCTTCCAGTACTATAACAGAGAAGATTGAAGTTGCTTCTACAGAGTAATTTTATACACTCCCTGTGTCTGAAACCGTGTACTGTCACAGTATGTACTGTATTTGATGAGAAACGCACTTCTCGGCCAGCAAAACAGTACGCTCTTTAGGTATGCAAGAGACAGTAAGAATAGAATTCGGACATACTAACATCCGGGAATGTATGCATGGTCCTGTGACCAGAATATATGACGTGACAACAACAAACGTGAAAATAATCCACTCAAGTTCGGTTAAACAAACGTCATTTAAGCACAATGGGCAACGTTCTTTGTGTATATAGCACTTCCTGTTGAAAACAGCCTTCCATCCCACGGTTCTCCACCATTTGTTTTAAATCCAGCGTTTGAACTTACATCTCTTCAGCTCCCGATTAGTTGTGGGATAGTAGTGTTCAACTGATCCACACTTTGGATTCCCGCCGGGAATAGTAGGTCATCCGGGCATTTCTCGCTTAATGTCTTATGAATACTATGGATTCGGACATACTATTCCACTGGCATACTGTTTTTGGTATGTTACTGTATATAGGTAAGTATGGCTATTCGGATGCAAGGACTGTCTTCTGAGGTGCTATGGCAGATGGATGCATAATTCAGATTTTTTTTTTCTGATTATTTCAATTTTATCAGTAAAGAAATGTATAAAGTCATTACTACTGTGCTGCAATATAATATCTGGTTCAGTCTAAGTTTTATTCCTCACCAATTTAGCCACAGTACTGAATAAACACCTAGGATTGTAGTGGTTATTTTCTACAAGTGTGCTCAAATATGCAGTCCTGCAAGCTTTTAGAGCCTGCTGTAGCTTGAGACACTCCTTCCATGCACTGTGAAATACCTCTAATTTGTACTCTTCCACCTGCCCTCTATTTTCCGAGCTGCTCTCTTAAAGTGCCCATATTATGCTCATTTACAGGTTCATAATTTTATTTTGGGGGTCTATTAGAATAGGTTTACATGCTTTAATGTTCCAAAAACAGGCTATTTTTCTTATACTGTACATTGCTGCAGCACCTCTTTTCACCCTCTGTCTGATACGATCTGTTGTAGCTCCTGTCTCTTTAAAGACCCCCTTTTCTGTGGGAGAGTGTAACTCCCTTTGGCCTGGACTTTGTGCTTTATGACTTCGCAGACCTTTTACATACACAAACAGTTATATTACACACTAAAGGAAAGGTAAAATCCCAAAAAGCATAATACATTTGGAAGATGTATTTTTTTTAGGTTGTTTACTCATCTGCAAAACGTCTAAAATACATTTCCTCTCGGATGTCAATAAGATATTCAGTAGATGTCTTTGAGACATTTATGATTAAGAATGTTTGTAAATCTGATCTTTTTAACTTTTGACTTTTAGCAGTAATTTAGAATGTGATGCTTTCCAGATGAAAAGATCTAAAACAGACATCACGGAGACATATGTGTACTATCTTGGTTCGTTTAAGTTGTAATAATCTATTTATTATGTTGATGGCTTGTTTATCGGATGCGTTTGAAAATAGATGATTATAAAAGCACTTCACTGGGGATCGCGCTTTCATCTCTCAGCACGCAGTTGAAACGTGAACGTAAAGGTAATTTTTGGAGTAAGTCATCTTGGTCTTACACTGACACATTGTGGTGTGGATACAGCATCATGTATCCACACCACAGGGATGTTGAAATGAATCTTTACGATCATCTACGATGCATCGTGATGCAGATGTGGACGATTCTGCATCGATGCACTAATAGACCATAATAATTTATAGCCTACTGACGGTTCTCTGATGTCATTCGTCGCACAAACTGGACAAGACACATGCTGTGTGTAAAGCCTGTCACTCATGAATAAAAACATTATGAAGAAGAACACTGCACTATGTATAAGTACTTAAGTACAGTACATAGTAGCACTTTTAGTATTTACTAGTGTATATTAGTTCTAAATGCTCCTGTTGTCTGCTGTGTTCAGGCTTAAGTTTTGTTTGATGTGTGCTATATTCGGGAAGTGTACTTTCTTGGAGCAGATAAAATAAAAAGGGAGTTAATATATATGACTGCTTGTATTCACTGACGAAAATGTAGCCATGGGCAGTAATATTGAAAATTGAGGATGCAACACATCGTGATGCATCATGATATCGATTCAAATCGAATCGTTGACATGATAATCATAATCGAATTGAATCGTGAGACCAGTGATGATTCACACCCCTAATTGAAACCCAATTGTTACCGGTGCCATTGTTGAAAATCACTGAAAGTGTCCAGTAACAGTGCAGTTACTGAGATGAAGTGAGTAGTTTTCAGATAGTTATATGATTCTGACATGGCAGTCGAATAAAACAGCTTTTATAAGATTACTGATATGACTACAGTCTTCATCTAATGTGTGCTCAGATTTTTTAAACATACTGTATGTTTCCAAATTACAACACATTTCTTTAGGAGTGATACTTTTAAATAAGAAAAAAATTACTGAGTGCACCTTTAAAACAAAACAACAACAACAAAAAATCCTCACAATCCTAAAACTGGATTATTTGAATAAACATGGTTTTATTCAACAAGTTTTTCACTCTTCTAAAACATTGTCAGTGCATTGGTGAAATCTTGCTGTGTTATTTATTTCTAGTCATATTTTCATCAACAATGTTTGAAGTTGTTAAAATTATCCTCATTCTCCCGTTTTTGTAAATGCAATCAAATAACAACTCAAACATTTGTGTGTTATTTCCTTGACTATATTAACAACACGTTCTGGACATGTATTCTGTGCAGCTGGAAACATCATAACTTGCAAAGAATTAAAAGCATTGAAAAAGGGTAGACTGAACTGTTTAATTATTTTCCAGCTGTTTAGTGATATTTACTTGAGTTGAATATTGGAGTTTAACAATATTAACAGAATCTGACATCAGGAATATTTGTAGTCCTTGACGTGAACATGTTACTGACGAATAAGATCAGCTACAGTCATTTCCAACAGACAGAAATGTAAAAAAAAACAATGCAAAAAGATATGTTGATATTTCACAAAGAGTTTAATTTTTATTTCTTGTTCAATGACACATTTTTTTAAGTTTGATGCACAATAAATGCATAATATGCACACACTCCCTCCCCCGCCCTTCAACCACCATGTAACAATGTTCACCGGCGGTGATAGGCCCTTAACCACCGTGGTAGTAAAAATTTCCACAGGACGGCCCAGGTGGTCTATATACTGTAGCAAGAGCAAAAGATGACAGTGATTTTATTTTTTCATTTATATAATGATTATTTTTATTTTGTTACGATATCACATTAAGCATTATTACTTCAAAAGAATTCAACTTGTATCTAGTCCTCTGAGTAACACCAAAAACATCACAGTAAATTGTAGCAACCCCTCCTCCTCCTCGACCCTTTAGGTGAGGCTCATGTTTATAACAAAAACCTGGAGGAGTAGACTCATTTAAACCAATACATTATTCTGGTTTAAGCCTGTTTTTAGTTAAACAGAGGGAATCCAAACTGTGATCTGTAATAATTTAATTTACAATTAGTGCTTTGGATGAACGTGATCTTATGTTTGGTAGCCTTACCTTTATATGATGTTATCTTTATTTATTTATTTTTCTTCAAGTCATCGAAATGACTTGATGTGATTTATGTGTTTGGCAGTCTGCAGAACAGACACTGTCGCTATATGATATTTAGGTCATACAATTAAATACAATATGTTGTAGTTTATATGACCTGTGTGACCTGTTTATGTTTCTGAGCCTGCATTTCCAATGCAGTTTATTGCCATCACAACGTGGGTGGGATTATAGGCTGATCGTCACAGTTACCCATCTCTACTGCCGTGACATCATCTTAAACACGACACAAACTGACCAAAACAATAACACGACCGCTAGCTGTTAGCTACTAGCTCATTGTGCTGCATAAAACAGTTGTTGAATGGTGATTTTACACAAGTGTAACCATTAAATTGGCCTGGTTGTTTTAGAAGCAAGCTTCCAGTAGCTGGTCAAATAAATAAAGTGAAGGTTTCAAGCAGAGTATAGAGTTAACATAACAAAACATACCATCTTCTGTCGTGGATCAACGGTAGTCAAGGGCACTCTCCCTCCCATTGCTCGCCGGTTTAGATAGTGTCCATTTGGTTGAACAACTTCCTCTTTTCCTTGATGGTTCTGTTGTCACTTTTAAATTTTTTAACTTTTCCCTACACTGTTGGTAGGTCCGGTGGTAGCCATGTGCGACCAACAGCTGAGACACTTCCTGAGAGACTTTTTCGGTTCACTCATCGATACGAGTAGACCGTCTGCACCTCGTTTTCGACCATGGCGTGGTTTTGCGCACAGCCATTTCTTTTTTCACAATTCGAAAGTTGCGTGACCAAATGATACCGTTATCACTGTTGCTAACTTTTAAACTAGCGGGTTGAAGTCGCGTGTCAGAAATCCAGTGACGCTGGTAGTGACGATTCTCTCTGACCAATCAGTGATCTGCATTATTTTGCCATCACTTTTAGTATTGGCTCGGCTCGCTTGGAACCTCGACCGAGGTGGTACTAAAAAGGTACCAGGTACTATCCACGGTGGAAAACCCCCAAAAAGCGATATATGTTGGCTTCCTGACCTGGGACCCAGTTAGTCAAACACTCTTACTATTAAGACTTTGAGCTAAATTAATAGAGAGATTATTGGCACCTTACCTGGAGGGATGGAGTCTGTGTCTCTTTTGCAGGTCAGGTCTACCACAAAAACTCCTCCAATTGTCTATAAATCCTATGCTATTCTCCGGACACCACTTAGACATCCAGCCACAATGAGCAGGAAGGGGTCCAGAGCATATTACAGTGTCTGACATAATATTTGCAAGTTCATCTCTTTAACATAATTTATAATCTCCGACTGACGAAGCCAGACACCATTAGTGCCGACGTGAAAAACGTTTTTATACTCTGGTTCACGGAATGCATTTTACAATGGTGGCTGGTGTCTCTATTTACTTGTTCTTTACAATGGAATCACTTACAACCTGGGCACTTTTAACAGGCATCTCAGTGGGTGCATCACTGAGTAGGGAGAACCTATTGGAAACGTGGTGCTGCCAAGATGTCACCCAACTGCCCTGCTGTGGGGACTCTACAGCCGGAACCGAAGTGTGCGTTGCTTGCTGTACTGCCCTCATCCAAAATAATACCTACCGACTTCTCTTTCTCACTGACCCCCGCTAGCTTTCGGATGCGTGTCTCTTACACATTAATTTTTTCCATTAGCCTAAATAATACAGTTCATTTAAGTTTGTTTCAAATGAAAATACATTAAAACTTTTCAAGCAATTTCATGGGATCTTTCAGTTGATTTTGAACCTGGAACATTCATTTAAAAGCCTTGTTCTGACATACAGTGGATATAAAAAGTCTACACACCCCTGTTAAAATGACAGGTTTTTGTGATGTAACAGACAAAAGATAAAGAGACAAAGATAAATCATATCAGAACTTTTTCCACTTTTAATGTGACCTATAATGTGAACAATTCAATTGAAAATCAAACTGAAATCTTTGTGGGGGAAAAATGAAAATGAAAAACTTTAAAATAACCTGGTTGCATAAGTGTGCACACCCTCTTATAACTGGAGATGTGGCTGTGTTCAGAATTAACCAATCACATTCAAACTCATGTTAAATAGAAGTCATTACACACCTGCCATCATTTAAAGTGACTCTGATTAATCACAAATAAAGTTCAGCTGTTCTAGTAGGATTTTCCTGACATTTTCTTAGTTGCATCAGTCAGGAGAAGGGTACAAAATAATTTCCAAAGCATTAGATATACCATGGAACACAGTGAAGACAGTCATCATCAAGTGGAGAAAATATGGCACAACAGACATTACCAAGAACTGGACATCCCTCCTAAATTTATGAAAAGACAAGAAGAAAACTGGTCAGGGAGGCTTCCAAGAGGCCTACAGCAACATTAAAGGAACTGCAGGAATTTCTGGAAAGTACTGGCTGTGTGCTACATGTGACAGCATTCTCCCGTATTCTTCATATGAATTGGCTATGGAGTAGGGTGGCAAGACGGAAACCTTTTCTTACAAAGAGAAACATCCAAGCCGGCTGAAGTTTGCAAAATCAAACATCAAGTCTCCCAAAAGTGTTATGGTCTGATGAACTTTTTGGTCATAATTCCAAAAGGTATGTTTGGCACAAAAACAACAATGCACATCACCCAAAGAACACCATACCCACAGTGAAGCATGGAGGTGGCAGCATCATGCTTTGGAGCTGTTTTTCTTCAGCTGGAAACGGGGCCTTAGTCAGGGTGGAGGGAATTATGAACAGTTCCAAATACCAGGCAATTTTGGCACAAAACTTTCAGGCGTCCGTTAGAAAGCTGAAGATGAAGAGGAAGTTCATCTTTCAGCACGACAACGACCCAAAGCACACATCCAAATCCACAAAAGCATGGCTTCATCAGAAGAAGATTAACGTTTTGCAATGGCCCAGCCAGAGCCCAGACCTGAATCCAATTGAACATCCGTGGGGTGATCTGAAGAGGGCTGTGCACAGGAGATGTCCTCGCAATCTGATTTTGAGCGCTTTTGCAAAGAAGAGTGGGCAAATATTGCCACGTCAAGATGTGCCAATCTAATAGACTCCTACCCAAAAAGACTGTAATAAAGTGCTGTAATAAAATCAAAAGGTGCTTCAACAAAGTATTAGTTTAAGAGTGTGCACACTTATGCAACCAGGTTATTGTGATTTTATTTATTTATTTTAAAAAAAAAATCTAAAAGATTTCAGTTTGTTTTTCAATTGAATTGTTCACGTTATAGGTCACATTAAAGGTGGAAAAAGTTCTGACATGATTTATCTTTGTCTCATTCTTTTACAAGAACCTGCCATTTTAACAGGGGTGTGTAGACTTTTTATATCCACTGTACATCAGAGGTAAATTACTGATGAATTGGTCTGGGTCTGTTCTAATATGTTTCACAGATGCTGCTAATGGTCCAAGCGGTCCTGGCTATAGACCGCCACCCAGAACCAGAGAGGTGGTCATTAACGGTCAGACGGTCAAGCTGAAATACTGCTTCACCTGCAAGATTTTTAGACCCCCACGGGCATCACACTGCAGCTTATGTGACAATTGCGTGGGTAAGCGTATGTGTACTGTGTGTGTGTGTGTGTGTGTGTGTGTGTGTGTGTGTGTGTGTGTGTGTGTGTGTTTATTTTAGTCAGCATCATGGAAAGTTGTTCTAATATCTCGTTTTGCTGGATTTGGATTTCTCCACAGAGAGATTCGATCATCACTGCCCGTGGGTGGGGAACTGCGTAGGGAGGAGGAACTATCGCTTCTTCTACCTGTTCATCCTCTCACTCTCCTTCCTCACTCTCTTTATCTTCGCCTTTGTCATCACACACGTAATACTGAGTAAGAGTGCTGACTACCTAGTTCCTTATATAACATCGCCATTCAGACTCAAAACACATGTCAAATTTTATGCTCTCTTTTCAGCAAAAATACTTTGTCACTGAAACCCCATTTACAATAGCAGTGATTTTATCGCTTGAGGTTGTAAGTCACTATACTAGTGGTCGTTATTGATGGTTGGCCAGCTTCATTTGCTGTTTTTTTTACTATCAAAAAATTGGATTTACCATAAGAAAGCTTGGATTTACCAAAGTTCTCCTTTAAGAACTAATACTGGTGCTTCATCTCTGTAATATGTTATGGAGTCCCACATTGATCAGCTTCTCCTCTCTGCTCTAGACTAGCAGGAGAAAGCTGTGAGTGTGCTGACAAAGCAGTTTTCTCCCTGGGGGGGAAGTGATGGAGTGGCCATAAGTCTGAGCTCCTCATTGTTTACCGCTCAGGACCGATCAATCTGAGGTTGCTGTAGTGACAAATGGTTCCTGCAAGATGTTTATTGGACAGGGCACAGTCAGCGTAGCTTTATTTACCCACAAATCTCTCCTCAGATGCCCTCTGGAATTCATTAGGTGTGAAACACAGCAGCTGACTCTGAAGCAGTGCATAGAGGTGATAGCATATACAGTGTGTCGAGACAGTGTGTCAGTGATTATTTTTGACCCTCTGCCTCCTCAAGGTGGAAGTTTTACATCAGTTGTTCTCAGCTAGTTTTGCTCAAATTTTACGTTGTATCAAGTGGGGACCCAACACAGTGCCAAAATTGTTTGTCATTCAAAATTATTATTTGGTTATTGGTTTCTAAATATAGTTCCCCTTCTGTCGCTCTCTCCACGTTGTGTCAGAGAAGCGACACTAGGGGTCTCTCTTGAGCGCCGATATTCACCTCTGAACTATGAAAAAAGGCCAATGAGAGTTGGAAACCAGTATTTGCATGTCCCGCTCCCGGACATACGGGTATTTAAGCGGCGCAAATACGGGAGTTCATTCAGAAAATTTCTTCAGACTGTTTGCAGACTGCTGCGTTTTACACACCGAGTTCCTGCTATCCTCTGCTGCATGCTGTTGGATTCTACGGCGCACAACAGTGGCTTTCTCCTGTTTGCACGGCTGTGCACTTCCTGCCCCTGAGCGCATCGACAGTTGCAGATAAGAAAGATCTCTCACGAGTTCTTTCATTCATAAAAGAGTGATTTTATTTAAAAGAGTAATTTCCTCTAAAAGAGCAAAAACACAGCGGCGTTGAACGTCCTTTTAAGGACGCGTCTTTATAAAGATGACTTTCCGCCCCTGTGTTGTTCCTGGATGCGGTAGAGAACTCTCCGCTTCCGACGGCCACAGGCGTTGTCTCGTGTGTCTGGGCAGCGATCACACTGAGGCTGCGTTTGTGGATGGTTCATGTTCTCATTGCGAGAACATGACCATGACAACGTTGTTGTCGCGGCTTGCTTACAACCGTAAGAAGGCCACTCCAGCCGCCCCCGCGTCGCTCCTTCTTCCCACGGGATTGAGGACGATGCGGCTGGTGATGGAGGCGATTCGGGGATGGCAGCGTGTGCAGCTCGCCGGTACGCCCCTCGGACCACCAGCGCCCGGCACGCTCGTTGACTCCCGTCCCCACTCGAGGTGGCGGCGACTCGCCTCACAGCCAGTCTGCCTACCCTCTTGCGATGGAAGCAGATGAGTTCGCCGCGACATCGGAGGGCGTGGGCTCTGATGCTGAGGGCTCCTCTGGGCTGCCGCCGGGCTTGCACGCCCAGGAGGAGGCCGACGGACAGATGTCCGATATGCTTTCCGGGCAGCCAACAGCGTGGGTCTGGATTGGAACCCTCCATCCTCCCCACAGCCATCACGGCTGGACGATTGGTTCTTGGGCGTTGAGCGCGCTCACAGCCTCGCCCCGGTTCCTTTCTTCCGGAGGTGCATGATGAGCTGATGTCTTCGTGGAGAGCACCCCTCTCCACTCGTCGCACCGCCACCTGCTCATCCGCCCTCGCCACCCTCGACAGCGGAGCGCCACGGGTACACGGAGATCCCCCAGGTGGATAGAGCTGTTGCGCTCCACTTATGTCCCGGAAGCACTACCACCTGGCGGGGCCGCCCTGTACTCCCTTCCCGGTCCTGTAGAGCAACATCCTCGCTCACCGCGAAGGCCTACAGCGCTACCGGACGCGCCGCATCCGCCCTGCATGCCATGGCTCTCCTGCAGGTCCACCAAGCCAAGGCACTTCGCAACATGCACAGGGGTGGCCCTGATCCCGACACGCTGCAGGAACTGCGCTCAGCGACCGACCTCGCCCTGAGAGCGACGAAGGTCACAGCGCAGGCACTCGGGCAGGCGATGGCCACTCTGGTGGTCCAGGAACGTCAGCAATGTCTGGACTTGGTTGAGATGCGTGACGCTGACAAGACTCGCTTCCTCAACGCCCCTGTCTCCCAGTTCGGCCTCTTCGGCGACACTGTTGAGAACTTTGCCCAGCAGTTCTCCCTGGTGAAGAAGCAGACGGAGGCCATTTCGCACATCATGCCGCGCCGCAAGCTTGCCGCCACGGCCCAGGCCCCACCTGCTCGCCGAGGGCGTCCTCCCACGGCCAGAAGACCTTCTGCTCCGCCCCAACCTGGGCCCAGCTCTCAGCCCCGGCATCGAGCAAACTGCAGGAAGCGTACGCCCCTGCCTCACGGACCCCTTCGAGGACCCGGAAGGCTCCCAAGCGTCCCTGAGACAGCGGACCCAGAGGACGAGAAGTTAGCTCCGGAGGTGGTAAGACCTTTTGTTTTTTCATTTGCCGCACCCCTTGACGGGGGCTGCGGTACCCAAATTCTCAATAAAAGAGCTATTTCCTTTACCTCTGGGTCACATGGCCCGCAAATGCCGTTCTCACGGCACTGTGCTTTCAGGCCTCAACAGTCTCGGCGCCCAGGATGCGGTGCTCCCGCCCTCAGCCCCACGACTGTTCCCCGGCCGGCCGGTTCAGACGAGTCCAGAGGACGCCAGCATCAGACCTCCTCCTCAGTCACGAACCCGCCCCCTGCCGGGTGCGCGGAACAAGGTAAGTGCTTTGAGTTTATTCTCAGCACCAGAGCCTCGGGACGCCACAGTGCCTCCCAACGCCGCGTTACCTGTTCCGCACCGCTGCGAAGCCCCACCGGGTACGTCCAAAATAGCAGATCACGTACACGGCTCAGCGCATGGCTCTTTTTAAGTGGACCCCTAGTGTCGCTTCTCTGACACAACGTGGAGAGAACGACAGAAGGGGAACGTCTAGGTTACGTATGTAACCTCCGTTCCCCGATGGAGGGAACGAGACGTTGTGTCTCCCCTGCCACGTCGCTGAGCCGAGCCCCTGTTGTGGCCGGACCATTTCCGGCTCCTCAGAAAAATCCTGAATGAACTCCCGTATTTGCGCCGCTTAAATATCCGTATGTCCGGGGGCGGGACATGCAAATACTGGTTGCCAACTCTCATTGGCCTTTTTTCATAGTTCAGAGGTGAATATCGGCGCTCAAGAGAGACCCCTAGTGTCGCTTCTCTGACACAACGTCTCGTTCCCTCCATCGGGGAACGGAGGTTACATACGTAACCTAGACGTTTTATTGTCTTTTTTGCAAGTAAACCTGTTTTTAATTGAGTCTCAATATTTATATTTTATATCATATAAAATCTATATTTTGTTTTACCTTGCATAGTTTTGTTTATGGTTGTCCTTGTTGGCATCCATCTAATTTGGCTAGCTTCTGCCAAGTGACAGATGAATATGTGCCAAAATTTTGTAGTTTGATTGGATGCAATGCTTTTATTTGACATTTTGAATTATGACAGATCTTATAGTCAACTAATTTAAGGCAAATTACACCCTTTACAGTTTGTTTTATTCAAATTAATTAATAATTTGCTCAATACCATGCATTAACAAATGTAATAGTTTGTGAAAATAATTTTTTCAGTGTTTGCTGTAATTCATTGTGTATTTGTTTTAGTTTGGCTTCTTTTGTATTTTGTGTCCTACTTGAATGTGTGACATGTCGTAATAATTAATGCCAGCTCAAAAATAGGAGCTTTCCAGGTGCACCTTAAGGCAGGATTAAACCAGATGTAAACAGGGCCTCTGATATTACTCTATTTAGTAGTAGTTGATAATGCATCTTCTAGGTTTTCATAATCTATGGGTAACTGTACAGTTTTGAACATGTGTAGACATCTCCGTCTTATTGCTTAATTTCTTATTCCAGTGACTCCTGCCTCAATCTGCTGCCTGCCTTTTACATTTGAGAGTTTTCATGTTATGTAACCTGTGCTTTTTCTGCAGGATCCAACAGGACTGGATTTCTTAGTGCTCTCAAAGACAGCCCTGCCAGATATCCTTTCACTGAAGTGTGTCTGTGTGTGTATGTGGGTGGAAAGTGCATTATGCATCCATTTCTGGTTTTCCCACTTCTAGAACACAACTGGAGAAATGGTGAACGCCCACCCACCCTGTGTCTCTGTACCTTTCTCTTTAAGTGGAAAGAAATATGTTATTAAATACAGTCTGTGGGAAGTCTTGACAGATCTGATACTGGCTTGAAATGGAAATGAGTGAGACATTTGAAGAGATCTTCGATCAGTTTTTGCAAATCTGCAAACAAGTTATTTGTATTCGTCTCGCTTTCATATTTATTAGCAGAAACCAGCTTGCTGCTCACATCTGATTATTTGCTTGTCAAGCACCATTTATTGATTCATGATAGACTTTGTTGCATAAACACGGCAACACATGCATTTTACAGGTTACTTGTCTGTGAATCTGTGTGTTCTGTATGTAAAAACCTAATTGTCAGGTTTTGGTTGAGGAAACGGAAGGACTCAAATGCAGAGTAGCGTAATGGGCTTTTATTTATCTAAAAAACATTTAAAAAACTACCCCGAAGGGGAAAAACAAACATAGTCCAGGGCGACAACACAATGACAGGCTGGGCTGGAAGGGCAACCAACAGAAATCTGACTGGACAGGAATACAACGTATAGAGACCTAACAGGGGACATACAAGCAAGCAACATCCCACAACGAACTGGCACAGGACAGAACACAAGAGGAGCTTAAATAGTGGAAGGAAATAAGGAGATAATGAGGATGGCAGGTGGATCAAATAAACTAATAATCAGACTGATAAAAAGTCAAACAAGAGGGTGGGGTTATCACTGAAGACAAGACAGACATGAATGTCATGTCAAGTAAATTTTTATTTGTGTAGCGCCTTTCACAACTCCCATCATTTCAAAACAGCTTTACAGAACATCAGGCATTAACAGACGATAAAACTGTAATGTCTATAATGTTGATGAATCATCATTGTGTAATTAGATAAAATACGATTGTTAATCGTGTTTAAAAATAAGTAAGTAAATAATAATTGTATTAATAACCCCAGTGAGCAAGCTGAAAGCGACTGTGGCAAGGAAAACAAAACTCTATAAGATGTTGATTAATGGAGAAAAATAACCTTGGGAGAAACCAGACTCACTGTGGGGGCTAGTGTTGTCAAAATATTTGGTACTTCGGTACCAAGTCGGTACTAAAAAAAAAAACGTCTCGGTACCGAGTACCAGTGGTACCGAGTACCCGGTCAAAGTACGTGCATGCACGCACGAAGTGCGTGAAGTTGCGTCCTCCTCATGAAAGCGCTGAGACATGGCGACCGCCGGCACTGCTGTGGTGACTGCTCTTGTTGATAAGAAAGGAGGAAAGAGCCATGTGTGGAAATATTTCGGATTTGCGGCTGATGACGAGGGGAACATCATAGATCATCAAAAACCAATTTGCAAACGATGTCATCGAAGCTTTTTCTCAAAAGCAGGAAACACATCAAACTTCATAAAACACCTTAAAGACCAACACCCGGGTCTAATGAAAGAGTTCAAGCAGGTAAGTTTCAAATTAATTTCAAATTTAGAGGTTCTGTTTTGAGTTATATACCATATTTTAATTTGAATGTCGGATTGAAATAAACACAATGTTAGCCGTGTAGTAAATCATTAGCATAACGTTATGTGGTGCAGCTAACGCAAATATAATGAGTGTTAGAATTAAGCTTCTTTATTAACTATTTAATGCTACTATACATTTTATTAGGGTTATAAAAAAAAAACAGGAGGACATGAAGGTTTTTTTTTAAATGACACACCAGAGGTTTTTTTAAATGACCTTTTAATTTATAAAAATGTTTAAGTTTATAAATATAACACTGAGTGTTTATTCAGTCATGGCTTATTGTTGTGTTTTTTAGGTGTGTAATTTATTTTCATTTATTAGTTGTGGAAAAACTTGAAACACAATTTTAAATAAGTATAAAGAATGGCATCGTTTACCTTTATTAATAAAAATAGTGTGTTGTTCAATTAGCATGTTTTTGTGTTTTGCTTTGGTACCGAGAACCATGGATTTTTTCTTGTAAATTTAGTCTAAATTAAACTTTGGTTTGGTACCGAAATTGGTACCGAGAACCGTGGATTTTCACTGGTATCGGTACCGAATACTGAAATTTTGGTACCGTGACAACACTAGTGGGGGCCAGTTCCCCTCTGGCTAACATCATGAATATAATGTAAATATTACTTATGTATAGTTAAAGTCATGGTTTAAAATTATTAAACTAAGTAAGTGTTAAGTGTTAATGTTTAAACATTGATTTTGTTTGAACTGTAAGATTAATGTCCAATGTCTTTTGAAGTCCATCATGGATTAACTGCAGAAGTTCACATAGATGCAGTTGTCCTTGTTAATTGGCGGATGAAGGCTTTTGTTGGCAATTGTTAGTCTATGCATTCCATTTCAAGATCGTAGTCCAACAATAGACCGAGGTGATTCAGGCAGAGATCAGGGATGTGAAACGCAGTTCAACCTGGCCGGCAATTTCGGTGAGGTTTGGTGTGGTCCATCTTAAATCCAAGGTTCAGACAATGGCATATGAAGTATCCCATGTCTTATGGTTGGAGTTGGCATCAATTCATCCTCTGAAGTCCATCATAATAGACTGAAGTGATGTTTTGATGGCCCCGACTGCATTTAGTCATCATTCAGCGACACGTAACAGTGGAGTCCAACACGAAGTAGGAATGGTGCTGGATCCAGCCGGTTCTGGTGACCTCAGGATAGGAGTCCCAAGGTTGAGACAGGGAAACAAATAAAATAATATAAGCATAGATGCCATTCAATTTATTGCAGAATTTTAAATCATGATTAATGTTTCTGGTTATGGAAGACCCAACTAAAGCAGCATAATTCGGTGGTGGCTCAGCGGTTAAGGCTCTGGGTTACTAACCAGAAGTTCAGGGGTTCAAGCCCCAACACCACCAAGACACCACTGTTGGGCCCTTGAGCAAGGCCCTTGAACCTATCTGCTCCAGGGGCACCGTATCATGGCTGACCCTGCACTCTGACCCCAGGTTAGCTGGGATATGTGAAAAATAAATAATTTCACCATGTATATGCAGAAATGTATGTGTGAAAATTGATCAATTTATTTATTATAATTGTGGATTGGAGGATAAATTAGGTGTATGCCTGGCTAAATAGAAAGTATTTAGTCTAGATTTAAACTGCATCTGGAACAGTGTTAGGGAGACTATTCCATAGTTTAGGAGCCAAATGTGAAAAGGATCTACCTCCTTTTGTGGATTTTGATATTCTAGGAACTATTAACAGGCCAGAATTTTGCGATCATATTGAACGTGATGGAATATAGCGTGGTAGAAGGTCACTTAAGTACTGCTGAGCTAGACCATTCAAAGCTTTGTACGTAGTTAACAGAATTTTAAAATGAATACGGAATTTAACAGGTAGCCAATGTAATGATAAAATGGGGCTAATATGATTACTACTGGCTGCTGCATTTTGAATCAATTGAAGTTTATTTATTGATCTTGCTGGACATCCTCCCTGTAATGCATTACATTAATCTAGTTTTGAGGTCATGAAAGCATGAATTAGTTTTTCGACATCAGCAACAGAGAGCATGTGCCTTAATTTAGCAATATTTCTTAGGTGGAAGAAGAATGCTGTTCTACAAACATTGGTAATTTGATTTTCAAAGGACTGATTGATATCAAATATAACAACTAATTTCTTCGCTGTTGAAGATGATGTAACAGTTCATCCATCGAGAGTCAAATTATATTGTAGTGGCTTATTTTTTAGAGTTTTTTGGTCCAATAATTAGTACCTCTGTTTTGTCAGAATTGAATAGAAGGAAATTTCTGGCCATCCAATCTTTTATTTCATTGATACACTGCTAATTTTGAGAATTGTGAAATCTCATCAGGTTTTGAAGAAATATAAAGTTGTGTATCGTCGGCATAGCAGTGGAAACTTATTCCACGATTCCTGATACTATCTCCCAGGGGAAGCATATACATGGAGAAAAGCAGAGGTCCTAAAACTGATCCCTGTGGCACTCCATATTTTACTTTTGTTTGGTTTGACAATTCCTCATTTACGTAGACAAAGTGGTAGTGGTCTGCTAAATATGACCTAAACCATGCTAATGCAACTCCACATATACCAACATAATTCTCTAGCCTATTCAAGAGAATGTCGTGATCTATCGTGTCGAATTCAGCACTAAGATCTAAAAGCACTAGAAGAGAAATGCAGCCGCGATCAGTTGATAAGAGCAAGTAATTTGTAACTCTGATAAGTGCAGTCTCTGTACTGTGATGAGGCCTAAATCCTGACTGAAATTCTTTGTATATACTATTTCTCTGTAGAAATTAACATATTTGGGAGGATACTACATTTTCTAGTATTTTTGACATAAACGGGAGATTTGAAATCAGTCTATAATTAGCCAGTTCTCCAGGATCAAGTTGTGGCTTCTTAATAATCATTTTGATAACTGCCATTTTAACGTTTCTTGGGACATGTCCTAAGCATAGCGATGAGTTAATAATATTAAGAATAGGTTCTGAAATTACAGGAGTACCTCTTTTAAGACCTTAGTTGGTATAGGATCTAACAAACATGTTGTGGCTTTTGATGTTTCGATAAGTTTTGTTAGCTCTTCATGACCTATGACAGAGAAGGATTGAAGTTGCACATGAGGCAAATTATTAGACACTGTTTTCTGAGGTGCTATGACAGATGATTGCATAATTCAATTTTATTTCTGATTATTTAAATTTTTATCTGTAAAGAAATTCATGAAGTCATTACTCTTGTGCTGAAACGTAATATCTGGTTCTGTTGAGGCTTTATTCCTAACCAATTTAGCCACAGTACTGAATAAACATCTAGGATGGTTGTGATTATTTTCTATGAGTTTACTAAAATATGCTGACCTGGCAGCTTTTAGTGCCTGTCTGTATCTACAGACACTATCCTTCCATGCACCACGAAATACTTCTAATTGTGTATTTTTCCACATGCGCTCCATTTTCTGAGCTGCTCTCTTGAGAGCATGAGTGTGATCATTGTACCATGGTGCAGGGCTTATTTCTTTTTTTCTTTAATCGAAGTGGGGCGACAATATCAAGAGTGCTAGAGAAGACTGCATTTATATTTTTTGTCATTTCATCGAGTTGTTCTGGGCTTTGGGGTTTATTGAGTGTATGAGATAGATCTGGAAGATTATTAGTGAAGCTATCTTTAGTGGTCGAAAGAATAGTTCTACCTGAATGATAGCGTGGTGTAAATTGAGTAACATTAGCTGATTGCAGCATACAAGAAACGAGGTAATGATCCGAGATGTCATCGCTCTGCTGCAGAATTTCTATATTATCAACATCAACTCCATATGACAGAATTAAATCTAGCGTATGATTATGGCGATGAGTTGGTCCTGTTACATTTTGTCTGACTCCAAGAGAGTTGAGAATATCGATAAAAGACTTACTTTTATATCCTGTCCTCTGAGTAACACCAAAAACTTCACTGTAAATTGTAGCAACACCTCCTCCTCGACCCTTCAGACGAGGCTCATGTTTATAACAATAACCTGGGGGAGTAGATTCATTTAAACTAATATATTCATCCGGTTTAAGCCAGGTTTCAGTCAAACAGAGCGCATCTAATCTATGATCTGTAATCATTTCATTAACAATTAGTGCTTTAGTGGAAAGAGATCTAATATTTAGTAGCCCTATTTTTATATGATGTGTATTTTTAATTTGTTTGTTTTGTTCAAGTTTGACATTAATAAAAAAATTTCTAAATTATTTAGTGAGGGTATTGTATTTGGTAGTTCGGGGAACAACATGGGATATCTAGGTGATACAGTCTCTATGTGTTGTAGTTTATGTGACCTGTGTGACGTCTCAAGGCAGCTAGCAGACGATCAGATTAACCAGTTTGTCTGCTTCCTGACCTGGGCCCCAGTTAGTCAAATACTGTCATTATTAAGACTATGAGCCAAATTACTAGAGAGGAGAGTGGCACCTTCCCTTGAGGGATGGAGTCCGTCTCTCTTTACCAGGTCAGGTCTACCCCAAAAATTCTTCCAATTGTCTATAAATCCTATTTTATTCTTTTAATGCAAGAAAATTAGAAAATACAAACAGAAAAGTTCAGGGTGGTGCCGACGGAACAGACCAGGTTGGAGCCGTTGAAACAGACCAAGGGAGGAGGTAGGGGGCTTAAGGTAGGGGGCGGGCTCCGGTGGCCAGTGTGGAAGCTTGAAGAAAGGTCCTGCGGCCTGGGAGGCAGCTCAAGGTAGGGGGCGGGGTCAGGTGGCCTGAGAAGAGGTTCCATGAAGAGGAGGGTCCAGGTAACGGGTGGGATCAGGAAGCCTGAGAGGAGGGTCCAGGAATGGGGTGGGGTTTGGTGGCCTGAGAGAAGGCTTCAGGTAGTGGGTGAGGTAAGGCGGCCTGGAAGGAGGCTTGAGGATGAAGTCAGGCAGGGCGAAGACCACTGGGCAGAGGTCAGGCAGGGTGGCGCTGGCAGGGGTCAGGCAGGGTGCTGACGGCCACGGGGAATGGGCAGGCTCGTTGACAGCCACAGGAAACTTGGCAGGCCCTTCGACAGCCATGGGGAATTGGGCAGGCCCAGCTCCTCCACCTCCTGGTGGTCAGCAACCGGCTCAGTATGGGAGTGTTTAGGTGAGCCTTTCTTCCTTATCATCTTCTGCTTAGGAGTCATCGTAGGTTTGGGGACTCCATCGTCAGAGGGGGCAACGGTGGAACTTGGGGACTGTCCGTAATCGTGTGTGACTCAATTGGACAGGTAACTAACAAACCCCTCGAACGACAAAACTCCCAGACTTCCCATCTCCCAAGCACCCAAGGGACTCTCAAGGCAGGTGTTAAAAAGGTCCTTGAGAGCAGCATCGTTGTAGTTCAGCCTGTTAGCTGTTCTGAGGAACTCGCCTGCAAAAACCCTCACATCTGCCTCCTCCTGACGGAGCGAATGAAGCCGGGCAAGCTGGGCTGAATGCTCTCTAATGGACCTCTGGGGGGGTGGGAGATGTAAAAAGGAAGAGCTAGAATCTATACAAAGTGTGGCTACTTTACAGAAGATTAAAAAAAAATTGGTCACCATTTAATTCCCATACAACAATATATGTCATTTTATAGTTTTGATGACTTCACTATTATTCTAAAATGTGGAACAATGTAAGGAGAATGAGTAGGTGTGTCCAAACTTTTGACTCTAGTATACTAATACTAGAACACGTGAGACCATTTACTGAACAAAGTGTGAGTTAATACAAATCTAGATTTGTCTTTTCCTTGACGGTTACACTGTTCTGGAAGTGGTGGTGTGCTTTTTTTCGGTCTGGTCCATCGTTGGTCTGTCAGGGTTCCATACCTACCTGATCAGCTCCAATCAAACCACCAACGAAGATGTGAGTCTCTGCTCTCTTGCTATGCTTTATTTCATAATTCATGTTGTGAAACATACATTGGCCAAAAGACCAAAATTCTGAGATCATTAAAGGGATAGTTCACCCCCAAAATGAAAATAATCTCATTATTTACTAACCCTCATGATATCCCAGGTGTGTATGACTTTCTTTCTTCACCAGAACACATTTGAAGAAAAATATCTTAGCTCAGTCAGGTCTTTAAAATGCAAGTGGATGGTGATAACATTTTTGAAGCTCTAGAAATCACAGACAGTCAGCATAAACGTCATCAATACGACTCTAGCTGTTAAATTAATGTCTTCTAAAGCGATACTATCGGTTTTAGTGCGAAAAAGATCAATATTTAAGTACTTGTTAACTTTAAATCATCACTTCTATTATGCTTCATGAGAGGGTGGATCGCTTGGTTGTTGCCATCATACAGAGGTAATCTCACATTCTCCTCTCGGTTAAGATAAGCAAACAAATGCAACATTGTGAGTAAAAAAACAGATGAATACAGATCTAAACCAAAAAATAAAAACAGCTTGTAAACAGCTCTGCTCTTCCGACTGTGACTCACGTGCGTCAGTTCTCGCGTGTTTCAAATGCCAATGCGATTACGTCACACGCGCATACCACTTCTGACCGGAAGCATGATTTAGAGTTACATTTTTTTTATCTTTTTCACACCATAAGCTTTATCGTGTTGCTTTAGAAGATATTAATTTAACAGCTGGAGTTGTATGGATTACGTTTATGCTGACTGGCTGTGATTTTTGTAGCTTCAAAAGAGAAATCAACATTCACTTGCACATTTGTTCATTTGGCAGATGCTTTTATCCAAAGTGAATGCATTATAAGCTAATCGTCTTAAGGAGACAGTGGTATGAAAAGTGCTGCATTACAAAGTTTTACTAGCATCAGAATAGTAGTATTCAAGACAGATTAAAGCAACAAGAATTTTCTTTTATTATTATTGACTGGTTAAGTGCTCATGGACAAGATTTTTTTGCATTTTTTGAAGACAGAAAGTGAGTCAGCTTCACGGATGAAGTTGGGAAGGTCATTCCACCAATGTGGTACGATGAAACAAAGTCCGGGAAAGTGTTTCGGTGCCTCTTTGTATTGATGCAACAAGGTGCCGTTCCTTAGCCGACCGCAGATGGGAATGTAGCTCTGCAGAAATGATGCTAGGTATGCTGGAGCAGACCCAGTGACTGTTCTGCATGCCAGCATCAGAGCCTTAAATTAAATACATGCATCAACCGGCAGCCAGTGAAGTGAGACAAGGAGTGGTGTAACATGCGCTCTCTTTGGTTCATTAAAGAACAGACATGTTGTTGCATTCTGGATCATTTGCAGGGGAGGCCTGCAATGAGAGCATTACAGTAGTCCAGTCTAGTTATGACAAGTGACTGAACAAGAAGTTGTGTGGCATATTCAGAGAGTGTAAAATCTACATGATTGTATAGGAGTGGTGTGGTGTAGTGGTCTAAGCACATAACTGGTAATCTGGTGATCAGAAGGATGTCCTTGAGCAAGGCACTTAACTCCAGGTTGCTCCGGGGAGATTGTCCCTGTAATAAGTGTACTGTAAGTTGCTTTGGATAAAAGCGTCTGCCAAATGCATAAATGTAAATGTGCTGTCTTTGAGATGTGGTCTGTGAAGTTTAGTTGGTTATCGATGGTTACCCCTAGATTTCTGACTGTTTGGAAGGTGTTAATGTAGTTAAACCCAGCTGCACGGTGATGTTGTGTTCAACTGCAGGGTTGCCTTTAAAAAAAAAGGGAGCTAAAAAAATGTCTGGGTTAAGTTGCAGGTAGTGTTTCTTCATCTTCATTTTAAGGACCTGCTGAGCTGAGATATTTTCTATTTTTCTTCAAATGTGTTCTGGTTGAGAAAGAAATTCATGCACACATGGAATATCATGAGAGTGAGTAAATAATGAGAGAATTTTCATTTTTGGGTGAACTATCCCTTTAATATAAAATGCTTCTGTTTTGCCTTTTTAACAGGACTATAGTGAAGAGTTGAATTACAAATATAACACTCAGAATGTCTGTATTTGTTATGTCTCCCTTTTGCTTTAATGACTTTATGTACTCAATCCTGCATGACTCCACAAGTTTGTGCACATTTTTTTTCCAGTTCACCCACCATTGCCAGGTGTGGAAAAAAATTACTTTTAGACCCTTCGTATAAAAGTCTTATTCAAATCTGTCCCTCTGGGTATTAGACTAGAAACCAAGATCAAACGAGACCCTTGAACAAGTTTAAACAGTAGTTACAAGACAGTTAATGCACACTTCAAAATACCTTTTTTTTTTTTTTTTTAAACCGCTACAGTATTTCTCACCTTAAAGGTGCACTCAGTATTTTCTTTGTTTATGTCGTCTGGGACTTACACTGACAGCCAGGAGCATGGATGAAGCATCATTCAAACACAATAGTTTTCAGTTACAAATGCCATTGTAAAAATTCACTATTCAGAGTGAAAGTGTCCAATAACAGGGCAGTTATTGAGATTAAGTGAGTAGTATTAATTTAATCATGTGATCTAACATGGCATCCCCCATAAGGGGACCACCTCCGTGAAGAAAACAGCTTTTATAAGGTTACTGATATGACTGGGGTCTTTATTTCATATGAGTGCTGACGATTTTATACATGTTTCAAAATTACAATTAATTTCTTCAGGAGTAAAACTTTTGCACCTTTAATGCCAAGTATGAAGCAAAAGATAATGAACCCCAAACATCATACTGTTATATCAGTGTCTGGGTCTAGTCGGGCAGGTTGTCGGCTCTGTTTTTCTCAGTATCTGTGGATCTGCTCTGATGCTGGCAGCCTGTCCCTCTTAGCTAATGTAGTTCTCAACAGTCATGTTGCTGTTTCAGATCAAAGGTTCATGGTCATCCAAACGAGGCAAAGGCAACTACAACCCCTACAGTCATGGCAACTTCATCACCAACTGCTGCTCTGCACTCTGCGGGCCTCTACCACCGAGGTGAGTGCAAGACCCCTCTCTGTTTTATGTTTTGTTCTTTGTTTCTCTGGCTGCATTTGAAATAAAATACTAGAGTACTGCATACTGTGCAGTATATAGTGTAGAATTTATTTGCTTGTTTAAGGACAGTACAAAGACATGATTTCTGAACAAAGACTAAAAAAGGTGCATTGTACATGGGGATTACATAGCATATGCTAATTTGCATCTAAGGTCCCTAGATAGGCTTTTCCCTTAAAATAATAAAAATCATAAGAAAACTAAAGAAACAAAACTAACTAAACATCTGAAAAATAAAAAGGAAAATATTATATTACAAAAATAATAAGGTTTCTCCCAACCCTGGAAACATATATGAAAAAAGGATAAGTAAAAAAATTAGAACTAATTTTATGTATGACAAATTTATAAAAAACAAACTAAGACAATTATGCTTTTTTTATACATATAACAATAATGTATGGCATCGATTTGGTTTATTGACCATTCTTTTTAAAGCCTGATTATAAAGTGACATTATATGGTTTGTTGTGGATTTACTAGTTTGAGTCCAAACTGTGATACAATATGACATGTGGGAGAAAATATTTGCATGCATAAAAAGCTCAGGTGTCTGCTTTTAAATGTACCATCTAATCAGTTTGAAACAATTTAAGTTGATCTTTATCTTTTTGGAAAGTTTCTTTATACTGTATGTTTGTCAAATGTGAGATCTAAAATAATACCTAAAAACTTATTTTGCTCTTTTATGTCTTCATTTTGTATTTTAATTTTACTTTTTCTTTTTACTCTCTATTATAGAAACATATAAAAACTGTTTTCCTAGTTTTTAAAGTGAGGTTTTTTTTTTGTGCCACTGGGATATTCTCTCCTGTTGAGCATTTAAGATTTCTGCTAACTTGGCAGGTGGCTTAGCTAATTTATGAAAAACAGTGCCGTCAGCATAAAGCTGACCTTTACTATCTGGGCAACAACTTGGCAGATCATATATAAACAAACTAAAAAGCAATGGACCTAAAATTGAATCTTGAGGTATTCCTATGTTGTTGTTAATAAAAGGTGACTTTTCCTGATCACTTTCCACACATTGCTGTCTGTGTTGTAGGTAAGAAGCAAACCACTCAGATTTTTGTTTACTAATTAAATGCAGTTAACTTAGACAGGAGAATGTAATTGTTAACTTGATCAAAAGCCTTTTTCAGGTCATTAAACACTGCTCCCACGACACCCCTGATCTAAAGAACACCTTACATTTTCCCAAAAGTAGCAATTTGCAGTTTCCTTAGAATGTTGAGACCTAAAACCAAACTGATGTGGATGTAGGAGATTATTATCCTCTAAGACCTTTGAAAAAATGCATAAAATCAATATTGGGCGATAATTAGAGACCAAATTGGAGTCCACTTGGGTTGTCATGTTTCCATAATCATATCTTACAATACTATACCAGCTAAAGTATCATGATACCAAGTAGTAATTCTTAACACAGTTTGTCATAGCAAAGGTGGTTCTTTGAAATTCCCCTTGTTGCTCCGGAAGTGGTGAAAATAACTGATGGATGAACAGGGAGAAGGCTTGAATGGGTTTTTCGCCGCATCAAAACAGCCAGTTCAAAAGGCCACGTCTTTAAACATTTGTTCCATTATTTCTGTGATTATTTGAAAGTTTGTAACATAAAAATAAAGATATTGTAACATTGAAAAGACTGTTTTGAGCAGCAGTTTCATTATTATAACTGCTTCAGCCCCGGTCTCCTGGTAAACAACAGCACAAATACAGATTACACACGTTCCGGTTTGATCGCACGCCTCAGGGACTTGATCTTATCATAAGCGCGAACTTAGTGACTTTACCGTCATCATGCATTTTTAATTGGGAAAGAATTAAATGAGTAATACAATCGTATTAACGGTACTATAGTTTAAAAATACTGTGGCACCACCAGTATTTAGTATACTACCGTAGCACTGGTCTACTGTGCAACCCTAGAGTCCGCTGATTTACAAATAGGAGTAATGACAGTTTTTTCCAAAATATTTGTGAATTCACTTTCTCTAATTGATACATTTAATCAGTGAGATAATGGAGCTGTCAATTAAGAGCTGTATTTCTTAATAAAATGAATAACTAAATTAGAAATGTCTTTATTTGACAGTTTCTTTTTGATTTCACTTATTTTACTTTCATCGGTTTCTATAAAACAAAAGGAGTTGTGTAACTTTTCCCCACTCTTGTTTATTAACAATACTAGTTTAAAATGTTGAGCCAATTTTTCTGCTGAGCCATAAAATATGTATTAAATTCATGTGCAATAATGGATTTGTTGTGAAAAAAATGTTTCCTTTATTTTCTTGGGGATGGATTATGATCATTGTGAATGAACGTGCACGCACCCTAATTTACGAATGTTTCGAATTCACTAACATACAAACATTTTACAAACAAATTTGGGATGTATGCAGCATTTGTGAATCTATTCGGGAAGGTTCATTTTATGCATAAATTACTCCCAATTTACTGATAAATGTATGAATGATTCATAAATGAGGCCCATTGTGTCCAAAGATGAGATCCATTTTCATTGAATCATTTTCATTGGATCAAGTCTTTTATATTCAGTTGTAGAACAAAAACAATAATAATAAAAAAAAAAACACAATACGGACGTGGGATAGAAGACGTACGACTACTTGTAAAGGGATTAATGGAAAGGAGGAGGCTAGAACCGGCTTGACAATATAAATAATAGTTTAATGTAAAACTGAAACAAAAAGAAAAATACACAAAGATGTTGGACAACTGTCCGTAAATCTCTCTCTCTGTCGCACTGCAGCTTCCAGTCAGCCTTTATTTCTCTCTGAGGCTTGATTAGCCTGATTAGGGGCCGGGTGTGCGGAATCACTACCCAGACCCACCCTCCGCCCTGCCACATTCCTCCCTCGTTCTCTCAGGCCGGGTAGCCCCCGGCATGACATACCCCCCCCTTCCCTGGGGAGGGGCATGCCTTCCGCACCGTCTGCCAGCAGGTCAGCCCATCTACCTGGATGAGGAAGGGGACAAGGGGAGAGATACAAAAAATAAAGTGTGGCACCTACACGCCGTAACGACGATCGTGCCAAATTAACAAAACATTTTAAAAAGAGAGGGAAAGGCCAACACGGAGCGGCAGTGGAAAAGAGAGTGGAACGAGAGAGAGAAAAAAACACTTACTCGCCGGTTCTCCGATACTCCGTAGCTTGGTCTTCGGCCACTCCTCCACCCTCTAATGGACGACAGCTGTGCCTCCCTGGACTGATTGGAGGCAGACCTCTGGCCCCTGCCGGACAGAATACCCCGCCGCGTTTTTGGTGGACGGTAGGGGTCTCCCCCGCCCCTGGCACGTTAACCGCTCCAGGCGGTTGGTTGGGAGCCCCTCCTCCGCTTCCAGGCAGCCGGGCTCCTCCGTCCTACAGCAGATGGCTGTGGCTGCTCCTTTGGGATGGATGTTTTTTTTTTTTTTTTTAAACATTTCTTTATTGCAAATGTTTATAAACAAATAACATAAAGGCAACAACATTAACAACATCTCATCTTTCAGTGCACAAGTACAGAAAAGTATTGCATTTAGAATATCAGGTTTAGAATGAGAGATATGGGCCTATAGATGGGATAAATATAGCATTTTTAAATCAATTACATATAAACATTGTTGTAACTTTTGGCAGTCCATCAAATAAAAAGTCAAGAAAGATATATTTACTATGTTTACTAGATTTTTACATTGTGCTTGCCCTTGAAAAACATAGCCACAATGCTTAGTGGTTTTTAGCATGTTGCTATGTGTTTGCAAGAGTATTTTGTGTATTGCTTGCTAGCTAAAGTGATGAGATTACCATCAAGTCTTTATTATATTCTGGTCTCTTGATATGGCTTCTTTAATGTAATCCTAACATGTTTTTTTCTTAACCGTTTTGTTGTCTGCAAAGCGAAAATTGAAAGTCATCATGCCTCATGATTAATCATTCATTAATTTATGTCCGTAGCACAAACAGTAGGATGAAATACATACCAAAGTTTAATATTTAATATAATAAGAGGGTCTGTTAGAGGTTTGTTCAGATCCTTAACCCTAAGGATAAGCAAAAAGCTGTGCAAGCGCCACTAAAAATCATGGTTAATTTGTCACACTGGAAATGGAAGGTGAAGTTGAGCTCATTGCATTGTGTGATACAGTATATTGTATATTGCACCTTTTGTCAAATGTAATAAGTCCTTTCGGTAAGTTCATACAGAAAATTGGCATTATAATATTTTTGCAATATACAAGTTGTTTAGTGGTATGCCATGCTGAACATAGCCATTGTCTCTCTTTGTTTCCTATTCTACATCCCTACAAAGCCTTGTAGCCTCATTCATCATTCATATCTCTCTATCAGATAATTTAATTCCAATTTCAAGGAAAAAAGTCAGTCTCAAATAAGATGTTCATCAACTTCCTCAGAAAATCATTACCCTGGCGCGATATCAGCCCAAGGATTCATGCTGATCTTGTAAAATGAATGATGACCTCAGCAGGATTCTAACACATTCATTTGAATATGAGAGGCAACAACCAATCAGCATTCTCACTCCAGGAAGAGTGATTATCTTAGATAACCGAGGAATGTTCCTGAATTGGATCAGATGGTGTGTTGGTGTGTGAGGAGGCTTGCTGACGTCAAAACCTGCTTACATACCCACACAAGAGTTCCGCACACCATTAATGACTTTCGTATGGAGCCAGGAATATAAAGCACAAGTGGGCACAGCCTCGCTGCCTGCCATCTGCTCTGTGTGTGGGCATGTTGCGTTGGAGGAGGACTCCACACAAACTATGTTTCAAAACCTAGTGGGCTGCCTTGTTGTCTACTGTCTATCTCATAAGGCAACATCCTAACTAAAATGGTACCTCAGAAGTGACTTTACCCATTTAATAATGCTTTCAATATTAACATAAAAAAGTGCTTCATATGATGAAGTAAAAATATTTTGGTTTGACTTTAAGGGATAGTTCACCAAAAAATGTAAATTCTCTCATCATTTACTCACCCTCATGCCATCCCAGATGTGTAAGACTTTCTTCTGCAGAATACAAATAAAGATTTTTAGAAGTATATCTCAGCTCTTTAGGTCCATACAATTAAAGTATATGTGACCAAAACTTTTAAGCTCCAAAAAAGGAGATAATGTCAGCATATTAACCACACTCCAGTGGTTTCATCAATGTCTTCTGAAGCGATCCAGTTGTTTTTGGGAGAGAACAGACCAAAAGTATAACTAATTTTCCACTGTACATCTTGCCATTGCAGTCTCTAGGCATGATTGTGAGTAAATAATGAAGTGGTGGTGGTGTAGTGGTCTAAGCACATAACTGGTAATCTGTTAATCAGAAGTACACTGGTTCAAACCCAACAGCCACCACCATTGTGTCCTTGAGCAAGGCACTTAACTCCAGGTTGCTCTGGGGGATTGTCCCTGTAATAAGGGCTCTGTAAGTCGCTTTGGATAAAAGCGTCTGCCAAATGCATAAATGTAAATGTAAATAATTTTTGGGTGAATTAACCCATTAAGATTAAAAAGAAAAATATTGACAATCACATGAATAAATAAGGTTACACCAACAAAACCAATTTTAAAGGAATGTCCGGGTTCAATACAAGTTAATCTCAGTCGACAGCATTTGTTGCATAATATTGATCAACACAAAAATTTATGTCCCTTCTTAAAAAAAAAAAAAAAAATGCAAACATCAAGGTTAACTTGCAGCAAATTGTCCATTATTGCCAAAGATTTGCTGCATGTTCACCACTACCGGTGAAGAGCTGCAAACATTTGCAGCAAATCACAAGCTCATTTGCATGAGAAAATAATTAGTGGCGAATTTGTGGCAAGTTTGCAGCTAATTTGCAAGAACTATAGATTTTTTTTAAATGGGTGCCACAAAAGTTGTCAAGTGAGCTGAACTTGTATTGTACCCGGAATTTTCCTTTTAAGAGTTCGATCAAGTAGAAATAATAGGGCAGGGTAAAAATAAAGATTTTAAGATTAATTGTGATATCGATTCTTCAATTACTTGATTACTTTCACTTTATAATTTACTTCCGTTTTGGTTGTGTTGATTATTATATCTGTTAAACATATTGCAATTGAATTGCATAGTTTAGGCAGTGTTGTTAGTTTTTTAAATAAATATTTTGATAATGTAACAAGTTAGAAGGTTCCCTGTATAATTACTACATTATCTGACAGAGAATTTCTTTCATTTTGAAGCAACATTATAACTGAAATAGATCCAAATTATTCACAAACGAATCAAATCAAGAGCTAATCGGTTCAAATCAATTGAAATGTATATCAATAAACAACCTGAAGAAATAGTTACTTAAGTTAATAATTGCAGGGGTTTTTTAACCACTTTTTACAGTGTAAACAGCAACTCGCACTTTTTGCGATTTAAATTTGTAATAATATTTTTTAAATAATTTTTTTATTTCTGCTTCTTTACATGACAATTAAATAATAATTCTACTAATACAATAAAACATAATAGGCATTATGAATATTTTAATAATAAAAATAACAATATTATTGTTGAGTCAAATATGCAAAGCAGAATGTTTCCAAAAATATTTGTGCCACAAGAATGTACCATTTTGCCCAAATGTTAGTCAAAATGATTATTGGTCTGACTCAGCACAGCTGACTTCAAACTAACCAACTCTGAGGTGAATCACAACATTACAAACTACAAACGAAGCAGAGAAGTATTTGAAAATGTTGTACAAACAGTGTATTGAACGTCTTTTATTGTATGCATGAACCCACAAAGCATTGCAAATTATGTAATCGAAATAAAAACTATGAAAATCTATAAAACTATTGATTTTAAGTTATATAAGTATAGAAACAATACATTTTAAGCATATTGCAAAATATTTATATTAAAAATATGTAAGTAGAGAGTGTTTGGAGGTCTACTCGATTCACAGTGCTGGGTCGTTGTCATAGTCATTGCTGGGCTCGTTTTGCACGCTCTCTAAACAGTGATTTTCTAGCGTAATTCTTCATCAAAAATTCGGCTATAAAATACTTTTTTTTACAAATGAAGTTGAAATAATGCAGACTGATGTTTTCAACAGGAGCATATACAAGAGATTAACAAACTCTGAGCTCAAGATAGGTTTGTCTTTAAATGTTTGAAAGTTATCGTTAATAATCAATTCTCCTTTGGAAACAATGAATGGGGTTTTTATATCTGTAATCCAACTGTTGCGCTCAATAGATTTTGGTTCTTAGCATGTTGCTAAGCTAACCGTACAATGCTGTTATGAAAAAACAAAAAACAGAGCCAACACAAATATTGGGTAAAATTGTCTTTTTAAAAATTGTATTCAACTATTTTTATCATTACTTTTCAATATTGAATTAAATATAAGTATTTTTATTTTGTTTGATTCGTTCACCATCTTGGATTAAGGTTTTACTGAGCATGTTGCAATGCATGATGGGATTGCATTCTCCATAAAGGATTCATGCAATGCTGCCTTTGTATTTGGCCAAAAGAATCTTTACCTTTTGGAACAGCCTTGGCCTCAGGAGCATGCCTATGAAGCCTTCTAATGCAGTCTATGTAGGCAGCTCACTATGGTTTGGAACAGAGCCACAACAAAGTCTTTCTAGCAAGTCAGTCCACTGTCGGCCATCTTTAGAATGCTATCGGAAGGCTATTTCCAGTCATGCCAGGGCAGCTCCTATCTACATGAATGGGGAAAGACCGAAATCTCAAAAACGGTTGTTGATTACGATCAAAGAACATATTTCAAATCAACAATAAAATTTGATTAATATTGGAATCCTAAATGCGCATGGGCGTTAGTAGGTTGATTGACAGGCGATGTCTGTATCTAAAAGGCTTCCAACTAAAGGCACTTTTACCTGTAAGGCGGGATTTCCTTTCTACATCCGTTGACCGTGGGCGCTATAACTTCTCGCTGGCCATTCCAGTTTTTCCCATTCATATAAATAGAAGTGGCCCATCTCTGCTAAATAATCTCTGGCCACACACACACACACACAGATCCTTTTCTCTCTGGCTCTCTCACCCACTATTTCTGACTCACGACTCGAATACATCATCCACTTCCTGTTTCTCTATACAGTTTGATTGACAGGAGAGGATTTGTCCAACCCGACACCCCACAGCCTGCAGCCCAGACAAACGGCACCGGTGCTTGCCCCTCCAATCAAGTCCAGAGTCAAATGGTAGGACAACAAAACTCTGACCTCTCGCCAAGAGTGTATGCGTGTGTCCAGACTGCTGTAATTGTCTCTGTGGTGGACTTTTAGAAAAGAATCTCTCTTTAAACAACCTGGTTTATTTAAAGTGATAGTTCACCTTATCTCATCATTTGCTCACCCTCATGCCATCCCAGATGTGTATGACTTTCTTTATTCTACTAAACACAATCGAAGATTGTATTTCTCAGCTCTTTAGGTCCATACAATGTAAGTGAATGGGTGCCAAAATCCACAAAGGGCAAAATAAAAGTACTCCAGACAACAGATCAATATTTAAGTCCTTTTTGTTTTTTATTATAAATTATCCCCCCTGCCCAGTCAATTTCCACTTTACTTTCTCATTCTCCTGTTTTTGGTGATTCACATCCTTCTTTAATTTTGCCCCCTAATGGCAGAGAGAAAAATTTATGACAAAACAAAATACATAAATATTGATCTGTTTCTCACCCACACCTATCATTTCATGTCTGAACACATGGATTTAACCACTGGAGTTAATGGATTACTTTTATGATCCCTTAATGTGGATTTTGGAGTTTCAAAATGTTGGCACCCATTCACTTGCATTGTGAATACCTACAGAGCTGAATTATTCTTCTAAATATCTTAATTTGTGCTCTGCAGAAGAAAGAAAGTCATACACATCTGGGATGGTATGACGGTGAGTAAATCATGAGAGAATTAACATTTTTAGATGAACTATCCCTTTAATCTGTCTCCTAACATTGTCCAACAATTTATTCATTGTCAGTTCAAGAACTGTCATGAATAAATGTAATATGCTATCACATCTCAAATCACAATTCAATCTGTGGTGGAAATTACATTTTTTGAACAGTTTTGGAATAAAATTACCTACTATTTTGTTGTGCTAAGGTTAATGTCATATTGTGTATTTTAAATATCCTAAATACACACAATTAAACAATACTTTTACTACTTGATGATTGTTTCTTTCACTGTTTGTTTAGATAATCATAGTTTAAAAAACATATTTCATATTTTAAGATGGAATGTCTGGGACAATGGTAAAACAATCGAATCTTTATAAAAATAGCATTTTAAAAAAGCAGCTTAAATAAAAAGTACTGTGTAGACATGGTAAATCATCAATTATGTACAAACAACTTCAAGGTTTTTAGAACAGCATCATTTAGATTCTGGCAACATTTATTTGAATATCAGATGTAAAAAGGCTTCTGTGGTTGACAAAAATCCCTGTATTAACTTGATGGGAATGTTATCTTGTTCCATATGTGTCATGCACTGATCAATGTGAAATACCTGTATTGTTTGCATAGACACATGTGATCAGTGATTTAAATCATTTGTTAGACACATATTGACAGAGCTGCATTAATATGAGTTTGAGACAGTATGGGCTGATGAGACAGCACTCATGAATACTGATGGCTCACTCTTTGCGTTCAGTTTCATCAGCCACTAATTTGATGGCAATTATTAAATTATTCCCTCCATATTTTATTTTAAACAATGTTTGAATTATGTATATTTGACATTTTCCTGACTTTTCCTTCCTTGTTTCTTTACACTTACTCTCTAAACTTCTTAACCTTCTTACATGTGAATTTTAAGATTTCTTTATTTTCAAAAGTTCTAAAATGTTGCCATTTATTTATATTTCTTTTCTTGTCAAAATGCCTTTAGTTCCTTCTTAGGAAAGAAAACAAAGCAATGTGTAACAGTAATGTTTTATTACCTTTTCAAAACAAAGCCTTCCACAGTATTAAGATACCCTTAACTAAGCTCCGGCCCCCTTGGTTACCATTGCTCGCGCTGACAAGCTTTGCAGAACTTCCCATAGGAATGAATGGGAGATTACCATGAATGGCGGAATTGACTGCATTCTTATGTGGGCTGGAATGAAGAGTGATGGTTTTTTTTTTGTAAAATAAATTGAGAAATTACAGTAAACGATTATCACTGTCACATAAAAAGAGAAAAGCTTCATTTGATGGCGATTACAGATATGATTACATTAGCTTAAGTAAACAAAACTGCTAATAACATCTCATAACACACTCAGTATAATTTTGTGAAGTCTATTTACTATCTACTTTACCTACAAATGGCTCATTTATAGTTGTCTCTGGGATAGGATAAATCATTAAAATTACACACTTCACCTTTAAGCTAACCACCAAAAACTCCTTTTCTCTGACCTGATTTTTTTCAATAACATTTTGTCCTCTTAAAACTTTGGGTCTGATTTTCTTCCACCTTTCCCCTCTCTCTCTTTCACTCTTTCTCCCAGTGTGATCAAAACCAATGCATTCAGAGCACCAAATTCGTTTTGCAGGCCGCCACCAACCCGCTCCTCCACAGCCAGCCCATCATTTTGGGTGGAGGACCTGCCCTGCAGTCTAAGACCTCTCTGGGAGGCCCTTGTTCCACTCTAGGGCCCTCTCAGCCCTCGCTACCATCCTCTATCCCTGGCCTGAGCTGTGGGGGAGAGCTTTTGGCCCTGCGGGACTCAGAGATCCACTGCCACCATCACCTCCACCATCAGCATTTCATCAGCCCGGAGGAAACGCCTTCCCCGCCTGCAGCGTTGCCCTGTGCCACCCACCTGGGTCACCACATTCACCCGGCACAGCTCTTTGACCCAGTCAACCAGGACTCGCTTCATGAAGACTCTGTGCGAGGTTTGGTGAAGCTCAGCTCGGTTTGAACTGGTTTCAATGCTGAACTGGACAAAAAGACATATTTAACACGCATACAGCATCCTCTACTGGAAGTTAATAATACTTTGATGGAAGCAGCAGCCCTTAACAACTTCTTGAGTACCAAGTGAAGGCCAAATATTGTCTTCCAACTCCAGGATTACACAAGCAAGCTGTTCTCAATAGTAGCTGCACTAAAAGTGGCTTTTGGAACCGTGAATACCCACTTTTTCAGTCTTGGTTCCGGAAGTATTTTTCCCATACATTTTCTTCATAGACTTTTAAAACAATCTTCAATGAAGAGTTCTAAACCATGAAACAATCCAACCAGCTCTGAGATGAATCACATTACAAATTTTGATTTAAAGCAAAAATGTATATAAAATTTTAAAAAGACAGGTACCAGACTGTGTGTTTATATTCTTTAATGAGGGAATGAACTACTCATTTCACAAAGCATTGTGAATGACATAATCGAATCAAAAATGTCGGTACAATACCACACCATTGACTTATGGTCATTAATGATACATACACACACACACAATATGTATATGTAAGTGTGGTATATCTAGGTGTGTGTTAAGTAATTTTAATGCACGACATGGAGGTGAAGAACCACATCCGCAAAGTGCATTTGAATGGTTTAGCACACACCTATCCTTGGATTATCTCGCTTATACCATGGTCACTTGCCAGCATTGCAAAAACCAATGACAGCTGTAAATATTCAGTGCAAATTTCGACTGGAATAACAAAAATGGCTAACTTTATCTACGGGTCGCTAGATCTTGTGTTCTACCCATTCTAAATCAGACACGGGGTTGTGCGGTAATATCACATTTATTTTGAATAAATGAAAAGCTGTATGAATAATTGGAAAAATTTACATGGATTTTTTGGAGACAACACACTCTGTAAAAACTGTGAAATAATATGCACAATCCAAAAATAATAATAGCCACAGAATGTAGAAAGGTTGGCACTCCTAAGAACGCATAATATTTGATTTCCATTTTTTGTCATGTTTTGTTTTGTAATGAGGAAAATCCAGCACTTGGCATGTGACAGTTGTAAAAGTGGCACTTACAGTACATAATGAGGGGAAAACCCATTCAAAACACTATGACACCTGCAGACTTTGACCTCTGAGACATCTGTATCCATTAAGAATGAGATCGTGATATGGCCTTGCGTGATTGTTAAACTGCAGAAGGCTGCATTTTATAAAACAGTCTGCATTCAGCGCTTCAGTCAGTGATGTGTGATCAAGCGGCGCCCTCTAGTGGGTGTGTGCTAAGCAGTGCAGCAATTTTAGATTATGTTTATCATATTAAATTAAAATCTTCTTGTGTTGTGGGTCAGCGAAGGATGCATTTGATAGGTCCCGGTTTTCTTCTCACCCCCTCCATGCTAATAGAGTATAGCTGAATTTCAAACCATACTTTCCTTACTAGGAAAATGTTGGTATATTCTAATTATCTACAGGTTGGACTCAATAATACAGGGCTAATGTACACTGGTCTCTCTTCTGATTTTTTCCTGATGGCATTGGATGACTCTGTTTTGTTCTGTGATATGATGGTTAATCCTGGCTCTGAGGCTCATCAGACTTGATACACTATAATCACATCCAGAGGTCATTTGAACAGGCATAAAACTCTCACAATGTCTCATTACGGAGGACAGCAGAGTGGAAATACCTTTGCATTAAATGGTTTTAAAGCACATATTACGGCCAACCAGAATTAAGTATTTGAATAGACCATAGTATAAAATATATATATATATATGCCTCACACAGCAGGATCGTCTTGCCTCCTGTGTGAACATTTTGAGTCTACATTGGACAAATTGTTAAACTCAATTGAAAAATGTAGTGCAGTGGACTGTAGGCAACAGTAGGCTTATGTTTAATGATAGGGGAATAAAGCAAACAATATCTTGTATTCTAAAGCCACTTTTTGTAATGACTAATAAATGCTTTACTGGTATTTGAATTATCTGAATTATTATCTGAATTAAATGTTAAATGTATAGTGGTAATAATTAAAGCCAATTATAAGTCTCATATTATGCATATATATATATATATATATATATATATATATATATATACAGTGAGGAAAATAAGTATTTGAACACCCTGCTATTTTGCAAGTTCTCCCACTTGGAAATCATGGAGGGTCTGAAATTGTCATCGTAGGTGCATGTCCACTGTGAGAGACATAATCTAAAAAACAAAATCCAGAAATCACAATGTATGATTTTTAACTATTTATTTGTATGATACAGCTGCAAATAAGTATTTGAACACCTGTCTATCAGCTAGAATTCTGACCCTCAAAGACCTGTTAGTCTGCCTTTAAAATGTCCACCTCCACTCCATTTATTATCCTAAATTAGATGCACCTTTTGAGGTCGTTAGCTGCATAAAGACTCCTGTCCACCCCATACAATCAGTAAGAATCCAACTACTAACATGGCCAGGACCAAAGAGCTGTCCAAAGACACTAGAGACAAAATTGTACACCTCCACAAGGCTGGAAAGGGCTACGGGAAATTGCCAAGCAGCTTGGTGAAAAAAGGTCCACTGTTGGAGCAATCATTAGAAAATGGAAGAAGCTAAACATGACTGTCAATCTCCCTCGGACTGGGGCTCCATGCAAGATCTCACCTCGTGGGGTCTCAATGATCCTAAGAAAGGTGAGAAATCAGCCCAGAACTACACGGGAGGAGCTGGTCAATGACCTGAAAAGAGCTGGGACCACCGCTTCCAAGGTTACTGTTGGTAATACACTAAGACGTCATGGTTTGAAATCATGCATGGCACGGAAGGTTCCCCTGCTTAAACCAGCACATGTCAAGGCCCGTCTTAAGTTTGCCAATGACCATTTGGATGATCCAGAGGAGTCATGGGAGAAAGTCATGTGGTCAGATGAGACCAAAATAGAACTTTTTGGTCATAATTCCACTAACCGTGTTTGGAGGAAGAAGAATGATGAGTACCATCCCAAGAACACCATCCCTACTGTGATGCATGGGGGTGGTAGCATCATGCTTTGGGGGTGTTTTTCTGCACATGGGACAGGGCTGACTACACTGTATTAAGGAGAGGATGACCGGGGCCATGTATTGCGAGATTTTGGGGAACAACCTCCTTCCCTCAGTTAGAGCATTGAAGATGGGTCGAGGCTGGGTCTTCCAACATGACAATGACCCGAAGCACACAGCCAGGATAACCAAGGAGTGGCTCTGTAAGAAGCATATCAAGGTTCTGGCATGGCCTAGCCAGTCTCCAGACCTAAACCCAATAGAGAATCTTTGGAGGGAGCTCAAACTCCGTGTTTCTCAGCGACAGCCCAGAAACCTGACTGATCTAGAGAAGATCTGTGTGGAGGAGTGGGCCAAAATCCCTCCTGCAGTGTGTTGCAAACCTGGTGAAAAACTACAGGAAACGTTTGACCTCTGTAATTGCAAACAAAGGCTACTGTACCAAATATTAACATTGATTTTCTCAGGTGTTCAAATACTTATTTGCAGCTATATCATACAAATAAATAGTTAAAAAATCATACATTGTGATTTCTGGATTTTTTTTTAGATTATGTCTCTCACAGTGGACATGCACCTACGATGACAATTTCAGACCCTCCATGATTTCTAAGTGGGAGAACTTGCAAAATAGCAGGGTGTTCAAATACTTATTTTCCTCACTGTATATAGTGAATTATCTTTACTAAGGAGACGTCCAGCAAATATTCATATATGTGATTAATTGCATTTTGATCAATTAATCGGCACATCATGTAATTTATTAAATTACAAATTTGAATCGATTGAAAGCCCTATTAATTATATAAAAAATAAAATGTAAACTCAAATAGCCATGCCGCTAGACTGTATATAAATTCAGAAGGGTTATCAAATTAATTACATAAGCTGATTAATTAATCAAATTATTTGCATATCAACATTTGCTGAAAAGGCCCCAAAATAAATGATATATATAATATAATTATATGATAATTATCAAAATAATTGTAAATAATTCAAAAGATATAACATTATTGTGGCAGATGATTTATGCATTGATTGGACCATATGGAGAAGAAAAAAGTTGCTTTAGATGTTAACATATTGTTTATTTTATTTTCATATCATTGAACATAAGACTATCGCTGGCCTTCAGCCTACTTACACAATCCATTTTGCTATTGAGTCAATCTGTCCGAAATAGACTTGATGGCTTTTCTCACAGGACGCCTTCTTGAGTTATATCTGTACAAATTGCGCCTCGCTGTGGTTGCATCACATTTCACTGGTTTTCAGGGTGCATTCTGGTGGTACTTCAAGCTTGAATTGGTTAGTAGGAAAATTCTTTATTAGTGCATAATCAATTGCGTTATATTTTATATAAATAATCACACTGAATTGACATATTAAATCAACAGCGTGTGTGTGTATATATATATATATATATATATATATAATCTTATGCTGATGGTGTGTGTGTATATATATATATATATATATATATATATATATACACACCGATCAGACACAACATTAAAACCACCTACCTTATATTGTGTAGGTCCCCCTCATGCCGCCAAAACAGCGCCAACCCGCATCTCAGAATAGCATTCTGAGATGATATTCTTCTCACCACAATTGTACAGAGCGGTTATCTGAGTTACCGGAGTTCTCCTGGGATTTTCACACACAACTAGGGTTTACTCAGAATAGTGCCAAAAACAAACAAAAAAATAAATTGAGAAGCGGTTCTGTAGACAGAAATGCCTCATTGATGAGAGAGGGTAACAGAGAATGGCCAGATTGGTTCGAACTGACAAAGTCTACAGTAAATCCGATAACCACTCTTTACAATTGTGATGAGAAGAATATAATCTTAGAATGCTATTCTGAGATGTGGGTTGGCGATGTTTTGATGGCACGAGGGGGACCTACACAATATAAGGCAGGAGGTTTTAATGTTGTGGCTGATCGGTGTGTGTGTATGTATATATATATATATTTTATATTAGACACGCAGTACTGTGCAAAAGTTTTAAGCATTTGTGAAACATGTTGTAAAGTGTGGATGTCTTCAAAAATAATGACATAAATAGTTTTCATTTATCACTTCATACAAAGTCCAGTAAACATAAAAAAGCTAAATCAATATTTGGTGTGACCACCTTTGCCTTTAAAACAGCACCAATTCTCCTAGGTACACCTGGACACAGTTGTACTTGGTTGCTTCTTGAAGAATTCGCCACAGTTCTTCTATCAGTTTAGGCTGTCTCAATTGCTTCTGTCTCTTTATGTAATCTCAGACTTACACGATGTTCAGTGGGGGACTCTGCAGGAGCCATGACATCTGTACTATTCTAATCTTTTCTATTTGCAAAAGTAATGTTTGGGAGTCTAACATTAATATTTCCTATTGACACACTGAAGCTGAAGATATACAGGTGAAACTCGAAAAATTAGAATATCGTGCAAAAGTTCATTAATTTCAGTAATTCAACTTAAAAGGTGAAACTAATATATTATATAGACGCATTACAAGCAAAGTAAGATATTTCAAGCCTTTATTTGATATAATTTTGATGATTATGGCTTACAGCTTATGAAAACCCCAAATTCAGAATCTCAGAAAATTAGAATATTGTGAAAAGGTTCAGTATTGTAGGCTCAAAGTGTCACACTCTAATCAGCTAAACACCGCAAAGGGTTCCTGAGCCTTTAAATGGTCTCTCAGTCTGGTTCAGTTGAATTCACAATCATGGGGAAGACTGCTGACCTGACAGTTGTGCAGAAAACCATCATTGACACCCTCCACAAGGAGGGAAAGCCTCAAAAGGTAATTGCAAAAGAAGTTGGATGTTCTCAAAGTGCTGTATCAAAGCACATTAATAGAAAGTTAAGTGGAAGGGAAAAGTGTGGAAGAAAAAGGTGCACAAGCAGCAGGGATGACCGTAGCCTGGAGAGGATTGTCAGGAAAAGGCCATTCAAATGTGTGGGGGGGCTTCACAAGGAGTGGACTGAGGCTGGAGTTACTGCATCAAGAGCCACCACACACAGACGGGTCCTGGACATGGGCTTCAAATGTCGTATTCCTCCTGAACAACAAACAACGTCAGAAGCGTCTTACCTGGGCTAAAGAAAAAAAAGAACTGGTCTGTTGCTCAGTGGTCCAAAGTCCTCTTTTCTGATGAGAGCAAATTTTGCATCTCATTTGGAAACCAAGGTCCCAGAGTCTGGAGGAAGAATGGAGAGGCACACAATCCAAGATGCTTGAAGTCCAGTGTGAAGTTTCCACAGTCTGTGTTGGTTTGGGGAGCCATGTCATCGGCTGGTGTTGGTCCACTGTGCTTTATTAAGTCCAGAGTCAACGCAGCCGTCTACCGGGACATTTTAGAGCACTTCATGCTTCCTTCAGCAGACAAGCTTTATGGAGATGCTGACTTCATTTTCCAGCAGGACTTGGCACCTGCCCACACTGCCAAAAGTACCAAAACCTGGTTCAATGACCATGGTATTACTGTGCTTGATTGGCCAGCAAACTCGCCTGACCTGAACCCCATAGAGAATCTATGGGGCATTGCTAAGAGAAAGATGAGACATGAGACCAAACAATGCAGAAGAGCTGAAGGCAGCTATTGAAGCATCTTGGTCTTCCATAACACCTCAGCAGTGCCACAGGCTGATAGCATCCATGCCACGCCGCATTGAGGCAGTAATTAATGCAAAAGGGGCCCAAACCAAGTACTGAGTACATATGCATGATTATACTTTTCAGAGGGCTGACATTTCTGTATTTAAAATCCTTTTTTTTTATTGATTTCATGTAATATTCTAATTTTCTGAGATTCTGAATTTGGGGTTTTCATAAGCTGTAAGCCATAATCATCAAAATTATATCAAATAAAGGCTTGAAATATCTTACTTTGCTTGTAATGAGTCTATATAATATATTAGTTTCACCTTTTAAGTTGAATTACTGAAATTATTGAACTTTTACACGATATTCAATTTTTTCGAGTTTCACCTGTATATAATCATCTTAAGACAAATGCTGTTGTGAAACCTCTTATGTGCCTAAAACTTTTCCACAGCATTGTATATAATACATAAATACATACAGTGGTGGCCAAAAATGCTATATATATATATATAGCTATATATGCTATATTTTATCAAAAATTCACTTCAATCTAAACTTTTATTGAAGTAAAACAATTGAAAGAGGGGAAATATCTAAATATTAAACATTTTTCTCCAAAATACGTTGGCCACAATTATTGTCACCCCTAGAAATTCTTATGAGTTAAATATATCTGAAGTATATTCCCATTTATATTTTACATTTTTTGTGCACCGGGGTGACTAGGAACATGAAATTGTTAAGCCATGATTTCCTGTTTCACAGGGGTATTAATATTGAGGTAACACACAGGCTAAATTCCATTAATCATCAATCGCAGTGGATTAGACTAAAGAATATAGTTCTGATGTGCGGCAAAATGTTGTTGAGCTTCACAAAATGGGAAGTGGCTATAAGAAAATAGCTAAAGAATTTAAAATGCCCATTTTCACCATCAGGGAAATAATAAAAAAAGTTCCAATCAACTGGAGATCTTAAGAATTGGCCCAGAAAAGGATGTGTGTCTATATTGTCTCCACACACAGTGAGGAGGATGGTTCAAGTGGCCAAAGAATCTCCAAGGATCACAGCTGGAGAATAGCATACATTAGTTGGGTCTTGGGTCAGATTTTTGGGGAGGATTTCAAGACGAAAAAAAAAGCCTCTGCTCTCATCCAACAAACTGAAGTGTCTTTAGTTTGTCAGACACTACTGGAACTTCAAATGTGACCAGGTTCTATGGTCAGATGAATAAAAAAAAAAGAGAGCTTTTTGGCAGGAAACATCAGAGATGGGTTTGGTGCAAACAGAGATGAAGTACCCAATGCCCACGGTTAAATGTGGTGCTGGATCTTTAATGTTTTGGGGCTGTTTTTCTGCCATAGGTCCTAGACATCTTGTTTGGATACATGGTATCAGAGACTCTAACAAATACCAACTGATAAAAAAATCAAAACCTGCCTGCCTCTGCCAGAAAGCTTATAATGGGCTCTGGTAGGATCTTCCAACAGCACAATGATCCAAAATCAACACAAAAATGGTACACTGACTACAAAATCTAGGTTTTGTCATGGCCATCCCCATCTCCTGACCTGAACCCAATAGGAAATTTGTGGGGTGAACTGAAGAGTCCATCAACATGGACCTGGAATTTGAAGGATCTGGAGAGATTCTGTATGGAGGAATGATCTCAGATCACTTGCCAGGTGTTCTCCAACCTCATTGGGCATTATAAGGGAAGACTCAGAGCTGTAATCTTGGCAAAAGGAGGTTGCAAAAAGTATTGAATGGGTTTTGGAGTAAAATATTTATTTAATTATTAGATATTTCCCGTGTTTCAATTGTTTTACTTCAATTAAATGTTAGATTTTTGTGATTATTTTTTTTTTTAAAATGAAAGATCAAAAGGATAAACAATGCAGATTCCTTTTTCACAGACTTTGCTCATATTTACCAAGGGTGCCAATATTTTTGGCCACAACTGTATGTATGTATGTGTGTATGTATATATATATAAATAAATAATGTATGTATGTGTGTATGTATGAATTAGTGGGCCGATTTGCGTTTCCATGGTAACAGCCAATTATCTGATTGGTGGATCTCTCTACGGTTATCTGGGAATTTGGTTATCAAACTAGATTTATTTTTAAAACACTGACTTGTGGATTCTACAGAAGCATACATTATTGTTTAACAATCTCAGAGCTCATGGTAGGTCTGCCTTGAAAGGCATATACATTATCATTAAAATGTACTTTCTCTGCAGAGAAAATAAATGGGAGCTTTATCTCTGGAAACCGATTGTTGTGCTCCATTGAAAAGGCACAAAGAGGGCGTTGCCTTTTGTAAGATGTTAGACAGTCCATAGGCACAATAATTTATGGACAGTGTTCCTATTTGACAATATCTGTTCATTTGTGGTCCTCAAATACAACCTGCACTTGTTGATATGACAGAGAATTTCTTCACTGTTAGTCTGTATGTACAGCCTGTGATTGCCAGTTTCAGAAACTCATATTGTCTCAAAATCTGATGCGTTTTGAGACAATATGAGTTTCTGAAACTCATACAGCGGTAGAAAGACAACTTTAATGCAACGTCACTGCCTTTATCTCTCTTTGAGGTTCTGTTGACAATATTAGTGGTATTATCTATGACAAATATGCTTTAGTTATATATTTGGGTATCTAATGCATCCATTCAAACCAGGTGACACTATGGTCATGTGATTATGTGCCAAAAGCAGTTGGTTTCATTTGCAAATTTGGAATATTGTGGATGTTAATAAATTCACAACTTTTTAAGGAAACCCTCACAGCTTTGTTTACTTGCCTCATTAAAAACCATTAACAGAGTTGAACACTAATCCACTGTGATACATGCATGTATTACATGTAGACTATATTATATAATAAAATCACAACCTTCGCACTTTAACGATCACACTGGGTCATATAGCAAACGGCAGTCACTTATTTCCAGGGGTTTCAGTACAGCGTAAAAATGTGACGTGGTAGTGTAGGCGTTCTCCTAATTCAAAATTTGCATCAACAAAAACATTTACCGATTTCCCTATTTTGTCTTAGATTCTCCATGGCTGTTCCATCAGTTTGCTGTCGCTGTTATGAAAAGCCCGCGATGAAAATATGAAACGCCCGCGGAAAGAAGGCACTATAATGCGCATTTGTTTTATGTCATGGCCACGCCCCTTGTGCGTCGTTGTACTGAAACCCCTGTACTTTAGTGAATGCCTATAGCAAACTGTTTATACATCAGAAAAACAAGCGACACTTCCGTCAAAATAAAAGCACGATTCCAAATAAAAGCTAGGCTCCTGAAATTGAAGAAATTGCAACAGAAATATTTGACAACTGTATTTAATAATATTAAAAATAATAATTATAATAATACAAATTAAGCACTATATCACAAGCAAGTGTTTTTGTACTAAAAAGTTTGTTCAAATATGCAATCGTACGTTGAAATATAAGTATTCCATTTTCACTTGTAAAATGTTTTTAAAAGTTTTAATAATTAATTTGATTAGACACCATTTTGATGACAAAATTAAATTAAACTTTAAAACATGGAATTCTGGGAAAGAAAAAAAAAGACTTCAGAAAAAATTAAACAGGTTTAAGTAGGGCTCTGCTTAAAAACACTTAAGCAATGCATACTTAATTAAGACGCACAAAGAAAACATGCATATTTTTTTATTTATTATTTATATTGAAATGTAACTTTAAATTGGCTAAGGAGTGTTCAATAGCACATTACCATATTTGCACATTTCTGCTGTGGTATCAAGAACCATGAAATTTCACTGGTATCGGTACCAACTACTGAAATTTGGTATAGTGACAACACTAACAGCGCGGCTCAATTGTTTGGTTGGTCTGGTGCTGTTGCACTCAAGTCTTTTTAAGGCAAGTTGGTCCTCTCAGCAGCAATTTTCTCCAAAACTATTTGTCAAAGTTATATTTTTAAGAACAAATTTCAAATTGATAATATAATCTGACAACAATTACACTTTTTGTTTCTTTTGCTTAAATCACACAAAGGGACTTTCAATCCACAGCTGCCATATTGAGCTTTGCTTCCCGTTAATTTTTCTGCAGGTGGCCCTCATCTTCATCCCATCTTTGACCAAAGTCTTACATGTAATATTTCCACAAATACTTCTGGTGGCCTCCAGTGGACAATAAAGGAATATTTCTGGGTCAAAACAAGTTAAAGCTTAAGTATGTGCTTTCTGCGCTACTAGTGCCATCAATAAGAGCATTCTGATTATGCCCCGTCATCAGAAATGAATAGAATGGCTTACTTAAATTTGTCTCTGCATCTTAAGCTGGGAAAGGAGAAAGTATTTTAACCCTGAAAAGGTTACACACTTCAGGTTTAAGCTCAATCAACATATGTAGCATAATAAGATTCCAACAAAATTGTATCGCCCCTTGTTACAGTAAGGCACTAACAATGGAGGGATTGGGGCCAGTTCATTAATGCTAAAATCCACATTATTTCAAATGTATAGCCACAAGACGTAAACATTATGCATATTAACATGATTTTAGTGTGATAAAATTTATTATTAAGCTTTTCTGTTTAAAGCTATATCCAATACCGGGATGACAGCGTTTCAACGAAGTTGTACTATTGGATAAAACTTCACACAGATAAGGTTAGGAAGTGATTTTTATCACAATAAAATCATATTAACATATATAAAGTTTACATCTTATAGTGATCCCTTTGAAACTGTGTGTATTTTAACATTTACAGACTGGCCCATTCACTTCCATTGTTGGAGCCTTTCTGTAACAACAGTTGTGGGTTTGATTCCTGGCCCACACAACTCCACATGCCGAAGTGTCCTTGGGCAAGACACTGAAACCCAAGTTGCTCACAATGGCTGGCTAGCGCCTTGCATGGCAGCTCTGCCACCATTGGTGTGTGAATGGGACACAGTGTAAAGCGCTTTGGTAACCTCTAAGGTTAATAAAATGCTTTATATAAGTGCAGACCGTTTACAACAATTTTTTATTTTGTTCTTGAAAAAATTTTTTTTTTTGGTGGAAATCAACTTTAAGACACAAATGGTATTAATTAATCTTAATTTATAGGGGGAAATAGGAATATTCCTTTAATGCTTTCTGCTGGGTTTCATAAAACCAACTGTAATGAATGTTAGACATGGAAAAAGAAACCCTGTTACAAAACACAACTATTGGTACTACACATTGTAAAATATATTACATTTTTATTATAATACATTATATAGTAATGTTTCTTATTTGTCATACATTGTCAAACAGACATAAGAAAATAAAACTTGCAGGTAGAAATTACCTTGCTATAATTCTTCATATAGCAGTAGCACAAATCAATTGTAAACAGTTGGAATGTTGCATAGTTCTGCAAACGCTACAAACAAAATGCATTTTATAAAGAGATGCAAACACAATGCAAATCAAGATGACATTTGGAGTTCCTGCAGGCTAATCTTTTAAGATTAGATCTCATGAAAACACCAAACATGGAAATTGTGAGATGATTTCCTTAACTGATACATTCATTAGATGAACTGAAACAGAATATTGATACTATTGGTTTGATATTCAATACAATAGGGCTACTAGAATGCCTTTGTTGCATGGTGCAGGCATTGCATTAGTTAACATGCTTGTCTAATGTACAGATTACAATTCTCTGACAGAAAGGAAATTGAAAAGTTATTTGTTAACAACTGATTAAAAATGTGAGGAATATATCAGGATTAGCCTTGCTTCTGCCCCAATAGTCTGAAATTAGCTAATTTATCTGCAATTATTCAAAAAGGATAGAATTAGCCTGGAATAACACTATAATCAAATGGCTAAAGAGACAATTCCTGTCACACAAACCTTAACATCCTGCCAGATGCCAGTTTTTACCATTTATCTGTTATATCAGTGGTTGGTGACCTTTTTGAATTTCCATTTTTAATTGTAATCAATCTCTCATGAACTGATCCGGGTCTCCACACCTGCCCAATTCCACATTTGGTCTGTTCTGGTCTGATTAATTAACCAGACTACTATTATACCATGACTTGTTTTGCTCATATTTGGCTAAGTTCAAATCTGTCATGTGAGCAGAGATATGGAAAAGAGCACATCTCTAGAAAATTTATTTTATTTTGGAGGTCACCAAGTTGCTATAATGGTTCGGGTTCCTACTGCTGGATGCCCAAACACTATTGGTGGGCTGCACAACTGGCCATAGATGAGATGCATTACCAGTAAAAGTAAGATGCCTTTCCATTTTGACAACGAATCAGTTTTCTTACATCTAAAAATTTATTTATGGAAGGGAAAGCATTGTATACAAACTGCATGAATCAAACTCACTTAAAATACTGACAATTTCCATCACTTTTTTTAATAATCTCTGAAGTGACAAATCATAAAGGACTGTGAAATCGTGATGAAATGGTGAAAGATAAAATGTGGAATTCTGATTGGCTCTTGCTTTTGACTGACCTGCTCTCTCCTTGCCATCTCACTGCTCACCGCTACTGGGTGAGGCTATAGAAGTGATAAGGTAAAGTAGGCATTGATTTGTTGTTGTGGAGGCGGTCAGATGCAAATGCCTACCACAATGTGACATCACAATCTAGAGGAAGTATAAAACAAGTCGTTTTGGCAGCTTGGTTTCAACAAATGCTCTTTTTTCAGTGAGGAGGAAGTTTTTTTGTTCTGAAACTAACTGTATGTTTTTATAATACCTCTTATATGTCAAAAGATCAAGGAAAATTTGATTCCTCATGCCATGACCTATTTAAAGTACATGTAAACCTACAGAGTTGCTCACATGCTGCAATATCTCCTAGTAGTCTCTGCATTGGGTCACTGCTCGTTTGGATTAAGTTAAACTTTTCTCAACTTGTCAAGTCGATTGACGTTCCCACATCGTCACTTGTGATGACAGAAAACTTTCGTAATTTTTTTGGCTGAAAATGAATCGGTGTGAACGGTCCTTTAGACCTGGATCTTTCAATTAGATTCAGCTGACGTAGAATGCTGTTTAACAAATTCCCACATAAATTCATTACGATTTCAAAAAAACAAACAAAACAACCAGGTACGGTTTAAATCCACTAATAGTTAGATAAAGGTTGTTGTCGTCTCCAGTCAGATCGGACTAGATAGGGATTCAATTAAAGTTAAAACAGTTTAGGTTTTTTGATTGCTTAAGGCTTGGGTTGATTAAATGTACTTGGTAGGAGAACACATGATAATGGTCTTCAGACTGGAGCTGCTCACCACATCTTCACATCCTTCAGCTCTAGATCACCTAGTATCTCCAGCTCATCCACCTGACTCAGATCCTGCATGCGGTGCTTGTAAGTGAGCTGATGGAGCCCGTTTACTGCCACTTTAAACTGCTTATCTTCACACAAGATGATCATCTGCCATAAAAAAAAACAGGTGGCACATTCCACAATATGGGATACTTCTGTATATTTTCATGTCCTATTTAATTTTTTAAAGCTTTAATTTTGTTGGAAGAACTATTAGACATGCTAAAAAGTAGTTTCAGAGGCAAAGCAAATTTTTTGATAAAAGATTACAAAGATAAAAAAAAGGTTTCTTAAGAATAATGTGTACTGGTCAATCGTTTACAACAAGTCACGAATAACCATGAACGTGCATTAAGAAAGTATATAGAGTCAATTTATTTCTTGTTGACTTAGCATGAAAAGCTTTAGTGACAGGTGAATTCTGGTACCTCAAAGTACTGGCTGGGAGAGAAAGGAAAACTGGTCTGGAAGAGCTCCTCTGACCCCCAACATCCCGACAGGAAAGAGTTTCGGACGAAGACTCCAGCCTTGAGGCGAGGGTTTAAGTGCAAAGCAATGTCTTCTGAGTTACTGACTCGCAGGTTTACAGCAAATCTACTGAAATGGAAAAAGGACGTTTAAATCAATAAAAGATATCAATAAATAGATGAAGACATCAATCAATCAATAATTTAATTAGAAGTGGATTAAATAAAACAGCAAAAGCATGCTTTTTCTAGGTTGAAATGCACATGGTCATGAAAAATTTAACTATAAATATTATATATCGTAAATATTCCAGTGGCGTTCTATCAGTCAAGGATGATTGTATGATTCAGTGGAGATGTAACATATCATGAGTAGAAGCTCATATTTGTGGTTAGATTATCTGCACATTGTACCTGTGTGGGGAAGCACTGACCCGACCCTTCACCATAATGGAATGTCCTGGACTCAAACCTTTCACAAGTTTACTCTTGAATGGAAGATTCTGGAGACATAGAGAAGCACATCTAACAGATGGGTTTCAAACTCAGCATGACAAAAGGCAGCATGGTTTACGCCTCTTCTTCACAATATATCGTTCACATTCGTAGCGCAAACGGTGTGTTGCACACCAACATTTAAAACAAGTATGAGCAATAGTACATGCCTTAGCAAACATACCACTAATAAAATAATCAACAGGCCTCCTGAAGGTAAGGTGCTTGTTTGTTTAGTTGGGATCTGCATTACATTTTGGCTTTATTGGTCTGTAAAGTCCTGGTTTCTGTCCAGAATGTGATGCATCTATTTCAATTTGATTTAATTCATACTGAAATCAAATTATCCAGTTGGATGTGCAGTCAAACGTAATGCTGCCACATAATACGGATATATAAGTCACTCACATGTGGTACGATTTGTAAGCATAGATTCAGGACTTTTTATAGAATACCATTACTTATACATTCATGTCACAAAGTAACAAAATAAAGCCTGAAAACCTCTGCATTGCAAATGAGCCCCACCAAGATGTGATGATGTGGAAATATGAATATAACAGTTTTCACATAGCACTTTAAGGAATATTCCGGGTTCAATACAAATTAAGCTCAATTGATAGCATTTGTGGCATAATGTTGATTACAACATAAAAAAAAAAAATGTAGACCGTCCTTTTCTTTAAAAAATACATTATGGAAGTGGGGTACATTTTTGAAAGTTAAAATCCTCACTTTTTCAAAGGTATAGCCACAAGACATAAAACAATGTGTGTAAAATGATGTGTGATAAAATCACTTATGTTTTCTGTGTAAAGTTATAGCCAATTTTACAACTTTGTTGCCATGGTGATGTAATGTCAACAAACCCTAAAATGACTAAAAAAGACAATTTAAACAATTTTACGCCTCAAATAATACATGAATTTTAACAGATAACTGTAATTTAACATGTAATTGCTTCAAATTTCTGCCTTTAAACCCTCTGAAAATTGGCCCCCACTTCCATTGTAGTGCCTTACCTTAATTTTGCTTTTTGTTTTAAGAAAGGGAGGGATGGGGCCTGGTAGCTCAGCAAGTAAATATGCTGACTACCACCCCTGGAGTCAAGAGTTTAAATCCGGGGCACGGCGAGTGACTCCAGCCAGGAAATATGATCTCCGTAAAACCACAAAGACAAACGTCTCATGTCTGCTTCGATCACTGATTATCTAAGATCCAAGGAGCCAAAACTCTATTTCAGGTTGAACCTTGGGCTGTTTTTTTTTTATTTCCCCCAAAATGTGCCATTTTTCACTTATTTGTAATCTTGCTTGTTTAAATAATCCAATATTTTATATTAGATGTCTAACAAATTTGCAATCAAGCAGAAAAAGCATGCATAAACAAATTAGCTGCAAAATATTTTAGCAACTATTAACGATAAAATGTTTGGATTGGCTTTCCAACGATGCCTAGATTGAGCTTTTAGTCAAAGTCTTTCTAGCAAGTCAGTCCACTGTCACCCATCTTTGGAACGCTCTCAGGAGGCTATTTCCAGTCATGCTAGTGCAGCTCCTATCTACTTGAATGGGGGAACACCGAAATCTCAAAAACGATTGGTCAAGATTACGATCGAAGAACATATTTCAAATCAGCAATACAACTGTATAATATTGAAATCAGAAATTGTGCTTCTTTACCTCATATTATGTTTAAACATGCAATTTTCCCAGCTTGTATTGCTAATGTGCATGCTTGAGTTGATTGACAGTTGATGTCTGTATCTAAAAGGCGATTGGCTCTTTTACCTGTAAGACGGGACTTCCTTTCCACATCTGTTGACCATTGGGTGCTAGAGCTTCTTGGTTGGGCATTTCAATTTCTCCCATTCATTTAAATAGGAGTGACCCATCTCTGCTAAATAGTCTCTGTTCTAGTTCAGAGGTTGAGATATTCGACAAAACAGTGGGGAGCATGCATGTGATCTAAAATAGACTGGATGTCTATGGTGTGAGTGCTGAGCTGCATTAGACTACACCAGTGGGGATTTCTTTAAGACTGCAAGGGAAGCTCAGCTTCCCCTATAATGTCAAAAAAATAATGGTCAAATATGTACTATTGTGTAAACAATTTATTGACTAAAAATGCGTTAGAACATGTTCATCTCGAAGACGAGTTTGTTCAGAATCAGCTACATTACATATAGCAGGTCGGCTGACTCGATTTACTTCTCATACATTCCCGTAGCGTCAGTGCATTTCCCTGTTGAAGCCGAGTGTCCATTGACTTCAATGGGGCTGCTCTGAACAGTTTTTTTCAGTGCTCCGAAAATAGACGGTCATTGGATAAATGTTGCGATTATGTCCCGCCCACGGACGCTCAGCGTCTCTGGGGGTGAATGAGGAGTGGGCTGGCCCGGACTCCGGGCTTCCACGTGATGATTGGAGGATCTGTCGAAAGACTGCATCTCCTTTTGATTGACAGCGAATCTGTACTATAAGAAGTCACTGAAGCTATTTTGCGCTCAGTCCCATCGCGGATTTCTCAAGTGTAGTCGAAAGACAAACTGCTGCAACCTATTTCTTTATATTTGTTTGGCTGAAATTGCTAGTCAATTTGCATAATACATTTCACACAATTATACACCACATTCCTTGTTTCAGTTTTACCAAGTTTAATATATTTTTGTTTTAGAGCGTTCGTTACGTTGCTCGTTCGTTCGTTCGTTCGTTCATTCATTCATTCATTCATACAGTAGGCTAGGCTAGCGTCGTACGGGTGAAACTGCGCACGATGGCAGACGGTGCTAATATTGTCGACCTGATTTTGGCGAAGCCATTTGAAAGTCTTCCTTACGAGGAAAAAATTTGAATTAAACAGCAGGGCAGATCAACACCTAAGATTGATTTAGTGCAAAAAATAGGGTAAATAAGTTTATAATGTAGGCCGAAAATGAGCTTCCCCTCTTTGAAAGACTAGCAGCCGCCACTGGACTACACCCTACATTTCCGATATTTATTTTGTGATGGAAGGTGATTGAGGAAAAAATGTGTTTTCCTAGTGCTCGTTTCCATTTATTGGAATGAAATAAGACTTTTTGCAGGGAGATACAGCAAACAGAACTAGAATTACATCCTAACAAATTAAGGGAAAAAAAGAGATACTTAAATGATGTATATATGTGTGTTAGGTGAGCTTTTAACCCTTCTAAGTCGACTGACGATCCACAGCGTCAAAGTGCGCACCTCTGACATATCTATTAATAACTTCGGAATGGATCAAGGTATTAACTTACTTTTTTTTTTGTTGTTTTTTATGAAAAAGCTGACATTCGTCTGCATAGACTGTGTTGACTTCCGCGAATGATAAGCCTTCCGTATTTTAGTGCAAATCTATAGCATTATTATTATAGATTTTACCATAAAACAAAGACATTGTACTTTATTTTATCTAATGATATAAAACGCTGTTGGTGTGTGTAAACCAATCAAAGACCTGTGTGTGTGTGAACCAATCACAGAGCTGTGTGTGTGTGTGTGTGTACCAATCACAGACCAAAAGCAAAGAATGACATGGTCAGATGTCATTGGAGTAAAAGGGGAGGGGTGTGAAATTCCTTTCAGCCAAGTGTGGCAGAGAATGACTGATGAAAAGCACATCAATCAGTGGTGCAACAGTTCCATCTTGTGGTGTTTTTGGATATTACTCCATTTATACAGCTTCTTATTCCATTCACATGAACGGTTTTTTCCCTATTATATTTTCTTATGTTTTTCAACCAAAAAAAAACTTATGGTGACTATAGTCACAGAAATGTAAATAGTTGTTTTGTTTCTTTATATTTTTTCACCCAATTTCTTTTGAAGTTGTTCTAAAGCCTTTGAGGAATAAATATTTGTTGTAAAATTCATTATTCATTTATGTTTAATATTTTTTATATAATAAAAACAACAAAATTGAATATCCGCTTTTTGTATTTTTTGGTGATATATCACATCAGAACATGTAAAATTTCTCAAGAAGTGTATTTACAATGCATCCACATTGTAGATGAGAATCTATAGAATCCAGAAATATGACTCTCTTCACTCTGCTATGAAAATTGACCATTCCAGAAGCCAAAATATCAAAATAATGCCAGGCGGACTTAAGACCCCTTAGACCTTGGAGGGTTAAATTTGGGTGTGAAAAACAGTCAGTGGCAACCAAATAATGCAGTTGAACTAGGTTACAATGTACTCACCAGGTCACCTGATTCCGACAAGACAGTCTATTGGATGAAAGTGGAGGTTTATACAACAAATTAGATATAATAGATTAAGAGGTGATAATGTAATCATAAAACAGTTTCAACTACACTATCAATTTGATTACAAAATGAAGGCGTGAGATTTATACATTTATTTAATATATAGTATGTTAATTTAAAGTTGTAATCTATCTTGACTATGTCAGAACATAATGTGTATTCACTTACGTAAGACTGTGATCTTTTACTCTCAGCTGCACTTGGTGATGTGACAGGGCTCTGAAAATGTCAAAAAACACAACCATTAAATCAAATAAGTTGTTTATTTATGATTTAATTTGTATGTGTTCACCAAATAATCAATGTGATCCTCGTACAATCTACCCTACAAACTACATTTGATTAAATAATACACTCTGCTGTACCACCTTGTCAGTATTTACCCATATCCAGTAGGCTACTGTCAGTCCTGCTAAAGTTTAAATTTTTATTTAAACATGCTACTTGGAGTGCCAATGCAAAAATTCTCTAATGTTTGAAAAATTATAATTTAAAGTTTGAATTGAAAGAATGTGTTACCTTACTCACTGAACTGGGAATAAATCCAATGGCCTGAATTTGAACCTTCCCAGATATAGCCAGCGTGTCCACCTTCTTGAGCTCTAACCTGTGCTTGTACTCCAGCAGGTGAGAGCCATTTACTGCCACCTGGATGCAGTAAACAACACAAGTAAATCAAAACTGTTTATTTAAAACAGCATTATTCGTTAAATTATTGGCCTTGAAATTAATGAATACGTTATACAGATGGCTACTTTTAGGAACGTTCAGCAAGAGAAACATAATGTTTTAGTTAGGTGAATTTTGGCGGCAGTGTTTTATATATTATATATATATATACACACACACTCACCTAAAGGATTATTAGGAACACCTGTTCAATTTCTCATTAATGCAATTATCTAAATCAACCAATCACATGGCAGTTGCTTCAATGCATTTAGGGGTGTGGTCCTGGTCAAGACAATCTCCTGAACTCCAAACTGAATGTCAGAATGGGAAAGAAAGGTGATTTAAGCAATTTTGAGCGTGGCATGGTTGTTGGTGCCAGACGGGCCGGTCTGAGTATTTCACAATCTGCTCAGTTACTGGGATTTTCACGCACAACCATTTCTAGGGTTTACAAGTCAAGTCAAGTGGTTTTTATTGTCGTTTCAACCATATACAGTTAGTACAGTACACAGCAAAACGAGACAACGTTCCTCCAGGACCATGGTGCTACATAAAAACAACAAAGGACCAACATAGGACCACATGAGACTACACAACAAAATAAAATACCTATATAAACTACCTATATATACCTATATACAGTGCACGTGCAAACATGTGCAAAAAGTACAGGACAGTACAACAAATTACTGACAATGAACAGGACAATAGACAGTGCAGCGCCGACCAGTACTCAGTAGTGCAAAAAGATGACAGTTTCTAAAAATGTAAACATAACATACTATGAGATAATGTTCTATGCACATAGCAGTTATTGAGGTAGCAGACAGTTATAAAGTGACAGTTATTAAAGTGCAACTTCGGGACACGTGTGTGTCAAACCAGTCTCTGAGTATTGAGAAGTCTGATGGCTTGGGGAAGAAGCTGTTACACAGTCTGGCCGTGAGGGCCCGAATGCTTCGGTACCTCTTGCCAGGCGGCAGGAGGATAAAGAGTTTGTGTGAGGGGTGTGTGGGGTCAGTCCACAATGCTGGTTGCTTCTTGGGATACAGTGTTTTTTGTAAATGTCTTTGATGGAGGGAAGAGACCCCAATGATCTTCTCAGCTGTCCTCACTATCCTCTGCAGAGCTTTGCGGTCCGAAGCGGTGCAAGTCCCAAACCAGGCAGTGATGCAGCTGCTCAGGATGCTCTCAATAGTCCCTCTATAGAATGTAGTGAGGATGGGGGTTGGGAGATGTGCTTTCCTCAGCCTTCGAAGAAAGTAGAGACGCTGCTGGGCTTTCTTGGTGATAGAGCTGGTGTTGAGGGACCAGGTGAGGTTCTCCGCCAGGTGAACACCAAGAAATTTGGTGCTCTTGGCGATCTCCACAGAGGAGCCGTCGATGTTCAGCGAGTGTGTTCACCTTGTGCTCTCCTAAAGTCAACAACCATCTCTTTTGTTTTGTCGACATTCAGGGACAGGTTGTTGGCTCTACACCAGTTCAGTCAGCCGCTGCACCTCCTCTCTGTATGCTGACTCGTCGTTCTTGCTGATGAGACCCACCACGGTCGTGTCATCGGCGAACTTGATGATGTGATTCGAGCTATGCATTGCTGCACAGTCGTGAGTCAGCAGAGTGAACAGCAGTGGACTGAGCACACAGCCCTGGGGGCCCCAGTGCTCAGTGTGGTGGTGGTGGAGATGCTGTTCCCGATCCGGACTGACTGAGGTCTCCCAGTCAGGAAGTCCAGGATCCAGTTGCAGAGGGAGGTGTCCAGGCCCAGCAGGTTCAGCTTTCCAATCAGGTGCTGGGGAATGATTGTGTTGAATGCTGAGCTGAAATCTATGAACAGCATTCGAACGTATGAGTCCTTATTGTCTAGGTGGGTGAGGGCCAGATGGAGGGTTGTGGTGATGGCATCGATCCGTTGAGCGGTTTGAACGATCACGCAAACTGCAGTGGGTCTAGTGAGGGGGCAGCTGGGTCTTAATCTGCCTCATGACGAGCCTCTCGAAGCACTTCATGATGATGGGTGTAAGTCGCGACGGGACGGTAGTCGTTGAGGCAGGACACTGAAGACTTCTTTGGCATGGGGATGATGGTGGTGGCCTTGAAGCACGTTGGAACAACGGCGCTGCTCAGAGAGATGTTGAAGATGTCGGTAAGAACATCTGCTAGCTGGTCTGCACATCCTCTGAGCACTCTGCCAGGAATGTTGTCTGGTCCAGCAGCCTTCCGTGGGTTGACTCTACGTAGAGTTTTCCTCACATCTGCTGTGGTAAGACAGAGCACCTGGTCGTTGGGAGGAGGGGTGGACTTCCTCGCCATCACGTCGTTCTGCACTTCAAACCGAGCGTAGAAGTCGTTCAGCGCATCTGGAAGGGAGGCATCTTTGTCACAGGCAACTGATGTTGTCCTGTAGTTGGTGATGGCCTGGATGCCCTGCCACATGCGCCGCGTGTCACCGCTGTCCTGGAAGTGACTGTGGATTCTCTGGGCGTGTGCGCGCTTTGCCTCTCTGATTGCCCGTGACAGTTGTGTCAAGAATGGTGTGAAAAGGGAAAAACATCCAGTATGCGGCAGTCCTGTGGGTGAAAATGCCTTGTTGATGCTAGAGGTCAGAGGAGAATGGGCCGACTGATTCAAGCTGATAGAAGAGCAACTTTGCCTGAAATAACCACTCGTTACAACCGAGATATGCAGCAAAGCATTTGTGAAGCCACAACACGCACAACCTTGAGGCGGATGGGCTACAACAGCAGAAGACCCCACCGGGTACCACTCATCTCCACTACAAATAGGAAAAAGAGGCTACAATTTGCAAGAGCTCACCAAAATTGGACAGTTGAAGACTGGAAAAATGTTGCCTGGTCTGATGAGTCTCGATTTCTGTTGAGACATTCAGATGGTATGGAATTTGGCATAAACAGAATGAGAACATGGATGCATTATGCCTTGTCACCACTGTGCAGGCTGGTGGTGGTAGTGTAATGGTGTGAGGGATGTTTTCTTGGCACACTTTAGGCCCCTTAGTGCCAATTGGGCATCGTTTAAATGCCACGGCCTACCTGAGCATTGTTTCTGACCATGTCCATCCCTTTATGGCCACCATGTACGCATCCTCTGATGGCTACTTCCAGCAGGATAATGCACCATGTCACAAAGCTCGAATCATTTCAAATTGGTTTCTTGAACATGACTATGAGTTCACTGTACTAAAATGGCCCCCACAGTCACCAGATCTCAACCCAATAGAGCATCTTTGGGATGTGGTGGAACGGGAGCTTCGTGCCCTGGATGTGCATCCCACAAATCTCCATCAACTGCAAGATGCTATCCTATCAATATGGGCCAACATCTAAAGAATGCTTTCAGCACCTTGTTGAATCAATGCCACGTAGAATTAAGGCAGTTCTGAATGCGAAAGGGGGTCAAACACAGTATTAGTATGGTGTTCCTAATAATCCTTTAGGTGAGTGTATATACACTCACCTAAAGGATTTTGGTGCAAATTGTAGCCTCTTTTTCCTATTTGTAGTGGAGATGAGTGGTACCCGGTGGGGTCTTCTGCTGTTGTAGCCCATCCGCCTCAAGGTTGTGCGTGTTGTGGCTTCACAAATGCTTTGCTGCATACCTCGGTTGTAATAAGTGGTTATTTCAGGCAAAGTTGCTCTTCTATCAGCTTGAATCAGTCGGCCCATTCTCCTCTGACCTCTAGCATCAACAAGGCATTTTCGCCCACAGGACTGCCGCATACTGGATGTTTTTCCCTTTTCACACCATTCTTTGTAAACCCTAGAAATGGTTGTGCGTGAAAATCCCAGTAACTGAGCAGATTGTGAAATACTCAGACCGGCCCATCTGGCACCAACAACCATGCCACACTCAAAATTGCTTAAATCACCTTTCTTTCCCATTCTGACATTCAGTTTGGAGTTCAGGAGATTGTCTTGACCAGGACCACACCCCTATATGCATTGCAGCAACTGCCATGTGATTGGTTGATTAGATAATTGCATTAATGAGAAATTGAACAGGTGTTCCTAATAATCCTTTAGGTGAGTGTATATATATATATATATATATATATATATATATATACAGTGAGGAAAATAAGTATTTGAACACCCTGCTATTTTGCAAGTTCTCCCACTTAGAAATCATGGAGGGGTCTGAAATTGTCATCGTAGGTGTATGTCCACTGTGAGAGACATAATCTAAAAAAAAATCCAGAAATCACAATGTATGATTTTTTAACTATTTATTTGTATGATACAGCTGCAAATAAGTATTTGAACACCTGTCTATCAGCTAGAATTCTGACCCTCAAAGACCTGTTAGTCTGCCTTTAAAATGTCCACCTCCACTCCATTTATTATCCTAAATTAGATGCACCTGTTTGAGGTCGTTAGCTGCATAAAGACACCTGTCCACCCCATACAATCAGTAAGAATCCAACTACTGACATGGTCAAGACCAAAGAGCTGTCCAAAGACACTAGAGACAAAATTGTACACCTCCACAAGGCTGGAAAGGGCTACTGGGAAATTGCCAAGCAGCTTGGTGAAAAAAGGTCCACTGTTGGAGCAATCATTAGAAAATGGAAGAAGCTAAACATGACTGTCAATCTCCCTCGGACTGGGGCTCCATGCAAGATCTCACCTCGTGGGGTCTCAATGATCCTAAGAAAGGTGAGAAATCAGCCCAGAACTACACGGGAGGAGCTGGTCAATGACCTGAAAAGAGCTGGGACCACCGTTTCCAAGGTTACTGTTGGTAATACACTAAGACGTCATGGTTTGAAATCATGCATGGCACGGAAGTTTCCCCTGCTTAAACCAGCACATGTCAAGGCCCGTCTTAAGTTTGCCAATGACCATTTGGATGATCCAGAGGAGTCATGGGAGAAAGTCATGTGGTCAGATGAGACCAAAATAGAACTTTTTGGTCATAATTCCACTAACTGTGTTTGGAGGAAGAAGAATAAAATCCCAAGAACACCATCCCTACTGTGAAGCATGGGGGTGGTAGCATCATGCTTTGGGGGTGTTTTTCTGCACATGGGACAGGGCGACTGCACTGTATTAAGGAGAGGATGACCGGGGCCATGTATTGCGAGATTTTGGGGAACAACCTCCTTCGCTCAGTTAGAGCATTGAAGATGGGTAGAGGCTGGGTCTTCCAACATGACAATGACCCGAAGCACACAGCCAGGATAACCAAGGAGTGGCTCTGTAAGAAGCATATCAAGGTTCTGGCGTGGCCTAGCCAGTCTCCAGACCTAAACCCAATAGAGAATCTTTGGAGGGAGCTCAAACTCCGTGTTTCTCAGTGACAGCCCAGAAACCTGACTGATCTAAAGAAGATCTGTGTGGAGGAGTGGGCCAAAATCCCTCCTGCAGTGTGTGCAAAAGTTTGACCTCTGTAATTGCAAACAAAGGCTACTGTACCAAATATTAACATTGCTTTTCTCAGGTGTTCAAATACTTATTTGCAGCTGTATCATACAAATAAATAGTTAAAAAATCATACATTATGATTTCTGGATTTTTTTTTAATATTATGTCTCTCACAGTGGACATGCACCTACGATGACAATTTCAGACCCCTCCATGATTTCTAAGTGGGAGAACTTGCAAAATAGCAGGGTGTTCAAATACTTATTTTCCTCACTGTATATATATATATATATATATATATATGTGTATGTATTGGCACAGTAGAGCAATATTTGATTACGTGAATAAAAACAAGCCTGTGAGGGACACACTTGCAGTCACTTCAATGACAAAACATTTATAATAAAGCTCCTAGATTACATAAAATTTTTCCCCAACTGACTGTAAATATGAGGACGTGGTCGAGAGCCTGTCTGGGGAGCGAGAAAGCGGTAAGGACATCCACCTGAGATGAATTGTTACTAATTACCGTTTCCATGTTCACAGTGAGAGTCGGGGGAGATAAAAGATGGCCCAGTCCACCAAAAGAGGGAGAGAGCCCAGCTGAGAAGCTGTAGGTCTGTTGGCCGCTGCCGTTGTTTTGTATATTGAAGCACCTTGAGTTTGTGTGCGTGAGAAGCTGTACCATTGTGCTGTAAAGCGAACGAGTTTTTGAGTTTAATAAAAAAGACATTTCTGTGTGGGAATTGCCATCTTCCACTTCCTCCTTTTGATCCAAATATGAACATCGGTTACACATGTTTTTACATACAAAACGATACAACACACTTTTAACAACAGTACAATCCATTGAAAAGACTGCAAGAATATCCCTCACAGCCTCGTTTTCAATCCCATAAAAAATCAAACATGAAGGTACTGTGAATAAGGTCCATTGCTTTAAGACTGCACCCCCATAAGGTAATTTTACTTTTAAAGTAGTCATTTGAGAAGCAGGTTTTGGGAGCAATATTGCAGACACAAAAATAATAATGATCAAAAAACTGTCTCAGTATCACTGATTAGTTATCTGTGCTTTCCCTCTCTTGAAAAGCACCAACTGCCACTTTTTGGAACCTTTAAACTCTCGATGAGATGGATTAGTGCCAAAAAAAGTGATATGATATTAACTTTTATGCACAACAGCCACACTAGCGAAAGACCATTTTTTATATATATATATATATATATATACACACACACACACACACACACACAATGGCGGAATAATGGAATAATGTACAGATTTAGCTCTTGTGGAAAGAAATTGGTACTTTTGTTCTTTTAACTGATCACACTGTATAGTCAGGACATTAATAACGTGAAAAATTACTATTACAATTTGGAAAAAAAAAACTTCTTAAACTACTTCAAAAAAACTACTTCATATGCAGCAATGACAGCTTTGCAAATGATTGGCATTTCTTGGCAAGTGACATTTCACCCCACGCTTCCTGTAGCATTTGCCATAGATGTGGCTGTCTTGTTGGACACTTCTCACACACTTTACGGTCTTGCTGATCGCACAAAATCTCAATGGGGTTAAGATCCATAACACTCTTTTCCCATTATCTGTTGTCCAATGTCTGTTTCTTTGCCCACTCTAACCTTTTCTTTTGGATTTTCTGTTTCAAAAGTGGCTTTTTCTTTGCAATTCTTCCCATAAGGCCTGCACCCCTGAGTCTTCTCTATACTGTTGTACATGAAACTGGTGTTGAGCGGGTAGAATTTAATGAAGCTGTCAGCTGAGGACATTTGAGAGGTTTATTTCTCAAAAAAAAGAGACTCTGAGGAACTTATCCTCCTGTTTAGTTGTACATCTGGGCCTTGCACATCTCTTTTTGTCCTTGTTAGAGCCAGTTGTCCTTTGTCTTTGAAGAATGTAGTGTGCACCTTTGTATGAAATCTTTAGTTTTTTTGCAATTTCAAGCATTGTATAGACTTCATTCCTCAAACCAAAGACAATGTTAAGCTTCATTTAATGAACCAAATACCTTTCAGCTGTGTTTGATATAATGGCAAGTGATTTTCTAGTACCAAATTAGCAATTTAGCATGATTACTCAAGGATAAGGTGTTGGAGTGATGGCTGCTGAAAATGGGGCCTGTCTAGATTTGATTAATAATTACTTTTTTCAAATAGTGATGGTGCTATTTTTTACATCAGTAATATCCTGACTATACTTTGTGATCAGTTGAATGCCACTTTGGTGAATTAAAGTACCAATCTCCATATTCCAAACTTTTGGCTGCCAGTGTGTATATTGTGTAGGTCCCCCTCGTGCCGCCAAAACAGAACCAACCCGCATCTCAGAATAGCATTCTGAGATTATATTCTTCTCACCACAATTATTCAGAGCGGTTATCTGAGTTATTGTTAACTTTGTCAGTTCGAACCAGTTTGGCCATTCTCTGTTGACCTCTCTCATCAACAAGGCATTTCTGTCCACAGAACTGCTGCTCACTGGATGTTTTTTGTTTTTGGCACCATTTTGAGTAAATTCTAGAGACTGTGGAAATCCCAGGAGATCAGCAGTTACAGAAATACTCAAACCAGCGCATCCGACACCAACAATAATGCCACAGTCCAAATTACTGAGATCACATTTTTCCCCCTTCTGATGGTTGATGTGAACATTAACTGATGCTCCTGACTCGTATCTGCACGATTTTATGCACTGCTGCCACACGACTGTCTGACTAGATAATCACATGGATGATTGAATGAATGCAAATGGAATTTTTTTTTTTACTGCATATACTATATATTATTTTTAAGATGCACTCAGTAATACTCCTAAAGAAATTAATTGTAATTTTGAAATATGTGAATAAAATCTCTTTTATTCTACATGGGGGAGGGGCACCTTCATGGGGGCTGCAACTTCATCACATGACTGAATACTACTCGCTTAATCTCAGTAACCGTATTTTATTCGACACTTTCACTCTTGGATTAAATTATTCATGGCTGATTGTGAATAGTGAATTTCTACAATTGCATCTCTACTGAAAACTATTGATTTTGAATAATGCTGCATCCGCACCACTAGGTGTCACTGTAAATCCAAGATGACATGAGCAAAAAGTTACTGAGTGCATCTTTAAATCATCATAGAGCGGTTAAAGCTTATTTTACTGATCTCGTGTGAATTCTACTCATAGAATGACACATTTTAATGTCATATTAGTTGATGTTCTACATGTATTCTTGAACGTCCTTATATTTAAATGCTCCTCTAAACACCTCCCACAGTGGTGTAGTGGGTGTCTGAATGTTTGCAAACAGTATGTCATCGCTCAGTTGTTCCGAACTTCTTTTTGGCTCTTAGCGAATAACGAAGCAGCACATAGCCATGAGTGTTCCGGGGCCTTAAATGTTACTTACCTTGAACAGATCTTTCTGTATGAGTATAATTATCTCAAAGGCAGCGCCATGTCTGAAGGGCTTCAAGAAATGGATCTCTTCTCGTCCCCAATGCTCCTTCTCGAGTGTGTTACATACAATGTACGGTGACCACTTGAAGCGAGGGTTAAAATGAAAGGCCACGTCTGCTCTAGGCTTTATACTGCATCCGCAGGTCAGGTCAATCTGAAATCTAAAAGCGAATTTACAGTTTACATTGTTTACCTCACTGTTTGGGTAAGCTGTGGACAATACAGCAAAATTCAAATGTGATATGAAAATAGAGCTTCTTTGATACATAAATTCTTCTTTTTCTATGAATTCTTGCAATATTTCTCGTGCCAGGTTTGACATCAATACCAATGCCAGTAGTTCTTGCATATGCCGTAACTGATCTCAACACATCAATGCTGTTTCTCAATGCTAAGTATGCAAAGAATGGACTTGCATTCTCATAAAGTCCTGTTTTGGCGTGCTACCTTGAAAGAACAAACTGCGAGTTTGGAGATGTGCTGCGATATTCAACAACCTCTTTTGGCGGTGGATAATGTCATCGAATCGATCCACAAATTACATAAGGACACACTGAGAAACAGCAAAAGTTTAAATTTGCACAAGTGTGAATGATATTTGAGAGATACAGGGGAGTGATTTTTTCCCTCCCAGAAAATAATTACTTAAATTACAGTCTGTGCAGCCTCACACAAAGCTATTGAATGGCTTCAGAACACTTTAAAGGGCACCTATTATGCCCCTTTTAACAAGATGTAATTTAAGTATTTGGTGTCCCCAGAATGTGTCTGTGAATTTTCAGCTCAAAATACCCTACAGATCATTTATTATACCATGTTGAAAATGGCAATTTTTGGTGGGGAAAAAAAACAAGCTGTTTTTACTTTTTTACTTTAAACCGTATCCAGAATAGGGTGGAGTTTTGACATCTCTGCTTCGGATAACTAGACATCATAAGCAATATGACTGACGGTGAAAATAGTGGTGTTCAGCCCTATATGTTTGAACCAGAGTCAGACACTGATGAGGGAGAGACTCCGTCAGAAGTAACAGCTTTGAGAATGAACCAGGAAGTTTCTGAATGGCTATTCGATCAATTTATTTATTTGTTGTAGATAAGCAACACACACACAAAAATATTAGAGATGCACCAATTGCCGATACCGATGTTTAAAATAATAATTTGTCCGATACCCATTTTCTTTTTTGTTTATTTTGTTTTTGTTGTTATTTAATCCCCCTTTTGTGCCAGTGAAACAAAGAAAGTGCATCTGCCAACTCAAAGTTGTTGACTGGGGGGTTTTGCTCTTTACAAAAACAAAAATTGGCCCCTTAGGAAATACCTTCCCATACTTGTGCAAGCTAGCGCCCAGTGGTGTCTACAGATGTACGGCCATACACACTGTGTGTACCATGAGCGCTCCGACTGACCTGAGAAATATTTGCTTATGTATAATTATTTTGAGTCTGTTGTTTTCAGTGAATTGGCCACAAGGGCTTGCAAAATGGTCTGAATTGATTCGTGATTCAATACAATTCGTTCAGAGCGCTCTCTCACTGAATCATTTGGAGAGGTTTTTCACACAGTAAAACAGCATCTGGATATTTATGAATACAGCGCTGGATACACTGTAAATTGACCTACTGTCAACTGAAACAAAAGGCTGTCTTTTTGAGAGGAACTTTGAGAATCTTCCGCTAGTTCTCATGTGAACAAGGGGCTGTTCAAACTGAACATGTTTTTGCGTGTACTCATGCTGTATTTCAATCATCTTCCATGTAAACATTCATTAGATGGATGTCTTTTGAAAACTGCATCATGTTTCACTGTGTTTTTAGCATCTCTCATGGGAGCACAGCATTTGTAGATGCTGTGTACATGAATGCTACTCATGCTACTCATACTCATATAAGAAAATAAATAAATGCTTATCTCAGTCATCAGAATTGAATGCTTTGGGGTTGGTATTATAGTAGCCTACCACCTGTTGGATCTTCTCCGAATCTGCAGCTAGGTAGGCAACTGTTGTCCAAGTCGACCTCAAATAACCAACGGATATAGACAGACAACATTGGCCCCTATCATCGGTGAATGACATCACAATGTCAAGGTGAATATCGGTTTGGAGAATAAATCTGTGCATCCCTAACAAATACTGTTACAACGTTGGCTATGTGCTATAATGACAACACACACACAAACAAACATGTCCGTCGGTAGTGTCCGTCAACAGTTATGGGCAGGACCTGTACAAAGTGAAGTCACTTTGTACAGAATCTGTGAACGGCTTGTTCTGAGATGGTGCTTATGACTAATGAGGATTAAAAAAAAAAAAAAGGACTGGGAGGATTTTAAGGACTGGGTGGATTTTTTTCATTATAGGGTGGTTGTGCATAATAGGTCCCCTTTAAGAATTTAGGGCAAAAACATTTATCTTTTTTTGTGTGTGTTGTCCTTTTTCAAGCTTGACAGCCCCTGGTCGATAAATGCTTTCAAAAACACTCCTTATGTGTTTCAAGGAAGAAAGACAGTCATACATGTTAGAATAACATGAGGGTGATTATCACTTTCAGCATGGCTGTGCGTCTCACTGATAAACTGAAAGTAGACTGGACACAATAAATATTGCAGTGCCACAGTAAACGACAGAAAGTTCTAATATGAAACCAACTTCAGCCTTGTCCTTACCTGTCAGCATTACTGGGCACACTGCCCTGAATGAGCACCATCTCTCCGGGATGTAGTCCACCCAGGATGGTCCCAGCATAAGGAATCGTCTGAATGTAGAAATTAAAATCATGAGACTCAGCTGTGCACTTACTTCTGGTTTGGCCAACCCATAGGTATATAATTTAAATAATGTACGCTTTCTAAACAGTAAAACAATTAGTATATGAAGATAAATAGATAGAACAGTCAACTTCGGTGAACTCCAAACCTGGCAAACTGCATAGAGTAGATAAAAAGCACTGACAAATAAGTAAAAAGGAAAAGTACAGTAAACCTTACTGGATTCAATACTGTTTGTTTCGGATTTGCGACAGACATGTTGTCGATTCTGTTATGACAGAAGTCTCGTTCGTTCAGATGATGATGAAAATATCAACGCTTTCAGCACTTTCACTTCCGCATGTGTGAGAGGCGCGTAGGTGACCAATGAAATGAGCGCAACGCATTCAGTAACCAATCAGAGCGCAACATAAGTGCGATGCTTTCAGTGACCAATCAGAGCGCGATATGAACACGACGCGTTCACTGACCAATCAGGCTGCGACATAAGCGCGACGCATTCAGTGGCCAATCAGAGCGTGATTTCATTTTCACTTCATGCTGTAAAATTTAATTATTTAAATAATAAACACTTATATTGAGAACTTGGTTTAAATCGTTATTAAAAACCCGTAAATGAAATTCACAAATATAGAGGAAATATTTCAATTCCATCATGAATGAGATAAATATTGAAAATATGTAGAGACTTTTGTGCGCATTTAGTTTTTTTTTTTTATTAATGACCGTCTTAACCCCATTATGGATGATTTTACAAACAACAATGTCAAGAGGAGTGCCTTTATAATATGAACATTTTTACGTGTTTCAAATTTTTACTTAAAGTCCAAACGAAGCACATGACACGGAAGTGCCTGAAAGTGATAAACATCCTCATGACAGGCTTCATTCAGCAGTTGATTCTCATTCAAGCTCACGCTCGATCATGCACACACACAGTCTGCTATATATAATCTTTTGTACTCTCGGAGTCTCGGCTGAGTTTTATGTTATAGATGATCGCATCGGATTAGGGAGGGAATTTGATGGAATTGGTGGATTGAGCGGAGGAGGGGTAAAGTAAACTATGTTGTTCACTTAAAGATGTTATGTTTCAAACTGCATACTGTCAGAGTTTGTGAATTGGTCAGTGGTGGTGTTGTGGTTGATAAAACGTAGTCTTTGTTGCAGGCCACTTCACGTCTTCTTGTAAACTATGAAGAACCGTATCGCAGTCAAATACTTGACTTCTTGTTCAAGGTAGTCATATGATCTAAACACACGTGATCATTTTTGACGGACATGCATTGAATAACCTGTTGTTTTATTGCGTTGTGGGATTGGTTTTTTCAGCCCAATTTTGGAGCTTCATTGCACATCCTAAAGGTAGAAATTGGAGGTGATGCACAAACCACAGGTAAGTGTGTCTGTTTGTCTGCCTCCTTTTTTTTTGTCTGTGTGTGTTGTACAATACTTCTCAACAACTTATGTTTACCAGAAACACATCATTCAGTATTTATGCAACATTACTTATGTTTCTTTGCTTGACAGATGGCACAGAACCCTCTCACATGCACAGTAAAGATGATGTGGATTTTTACCGTGGATATGAATGGTGGCTCATGAAAGAAGCCAAGAAGAGAAATCCATATATCAAACTGATTGGTAATCAGTTACTTATACACTTAAATGTCCATTTTCTTTATAAGAAACATGTGGAATGTAGAGATCATGGATATTGAAGTTGATTTAATGGTTTAATTTTGAAGGTCTGCCCTGGGCATTTCCAGGATGGGTTGGTCAGCAGACTCAATGGCCTTACTTTTTCCCAAATATTACTGCTAACTATGTTGTTTCCTGGATTATTGGGGCAAAGCAGCATCATAACTTGGATATCGATTATGTTGGGGTATGTGTACAATGACTTATTGTGCAATTAAGAGCAATCTGTTTACTGGCATCTGTTTTAGAAGAAACCTTCATTTGAACTTCCTTCTTTTTCAGATATGGAATGAAAAGGAATATGATGCTACATACATTAAGGTAAGAGAGAGTTAATTCTCTTTTCCTAATTCCAACTAGCCTAGCTATGCTTTATGAGCTATGCTTTATCGTCATCATCATTGTCACCAGTTTGATCTGTCCAAACATAAGTCTATCAATTTCTCAGGTGCTGCGAGACACTTTGGATCAAAACGGTTTGACTGATGTTGGAATTATTGCTGCAGATGGGGACTGGGGTATTTCTAAAGCCATGGCCCAGGATCCGTATCTAAATGATGCCATTGAGGTGATCGGGTGAGAAATTTGGCCTTACAAACTTACAAAGATTTGACCAAATAGCTGTAGCATTAAAGGAATAATTAATCCATAAATGAACTATTTCTGGTGGAGAATGCACGCTATGGAACCCAAAGACGAATTTAAGAAAATCCTGGCCACTCTTTTTGGTGAGGGGGGACTGGGTCTGTCAAGCTCCAAAATAAAGATGACTTGGAAGAAGGCTTTTGAAAACTTGGAATATAGCCCATGAGTTGTTTGGACAACTTTTAGAGTACATATGGCACTAGAGTCAAAGTCTTCTGAAACTGTACGATAGCTGTGTATCAGGAATGGACAGAAATTTTAGTCATAATTCACTGAAAATTTTACCATCTACTGTAACTCTCAAACTAAATGTGGTTCCATCAACATCAATGTCTGACCACAAGACATGCTTAAAGCAATTGTGTTTGGCATCAACATTTAACTTCTGTAGTCAATTTTAGGACTTTTAGGACTTAGGAGCTTGACAGACCTAGCCCCATAATATTTAAAAGAGCTGCCAGTATATTCTTTAAAAATACAACTTTTGTGTTCCATGTATCAAATAAAATCAAATGGGTTTGGAACAACATGAGGGTGAGTGAATGATGACAGAATGTTCATTTTTGGGCAAACTATCCCTTTAATGGGTTATTGACAAATAAGGTTGTCCGAAGTAATACAAATGAGAATCTGGTTTTAAACAGTTTGCATATCAAGTTTGTAGAAACTTTATTTTTGCATCCATGTTGGTTTCATACATTTGAAAAAGATTTAAGATTTATTTTTTATTTGATGACTTTAAAATGTCAACGTAAAACTTTTTTTATTTTATTTTTTATACAAATATCATTAATTTTTGAGTAACGGATATCAAGATGTAGTCTTAGGGTTACTCCATTTTAACAAAATGTTAAAATTTTCATAAAAACACTCTTGACTCAAAGAGGTCTTCTGTGGTTTATTTATTTATTATTATTATTTTTTTTATCAAATATAGAAATAGAATGGCTACCTGTATGTTGGTTACACCACCTGACTTTGATTTGGTGTACATGTTTTCACATATTAATAACAGCTTATTTTATTTAAGAAATAGTCATAAAATATTATTTCAAACTATTTATGCCAACATTTCTTTTTCTATAATTTCAGTTTTGAATTTTTTTTACTGTCTCCGGACAGTTACATCGCAGACATTTTTACTTTAACCCCCAGAAAATTTCAAACTTGTCTGAATTCAAGTAAATGTTTTGTGTGAATTTAATTTTTTATATATTTGTAAATAGATTCAGACAAAAAGAAATGAGCATCACTATTGACCCTAAGTGTGCTCTTATGTCGAACACAGTTCTACAGAGTTGTGTCTCTATTTTCAGTGTGCACTACCCAGGCACCAACACTGTTAAAGAAGCGCTGTGGACAGAGAAGAAGCTTTGGTCCTCTGAAGATTACAGCACGTTCAATGACGACATTGGTGCTGGATGCTGGGCGCGAATTCTAAACCAGAATTACCTGAACGGCAGAATGACTTCGTGAGCTATTTTCTGACATTTTTCACTTGTTTATGCAATACATATCATCTTGTTGATGTGTTCAGAGTAACAGTTCTTTGTTTTAGGACTATATCCTGGAATCTAATAGCAAGTTACTATGAGGATCTGTCCTTTGGTGGAGATGGGCTGATGACAGCAGAGCAGCCCTGGAGTGGACATTATGTAGTGGAATCTCCCATATGGATTACTGGTAACACATTTTCAACTCAGCAGTCACCGAAGTTCTTTCTATTACTGTATTTATTTTGTGGCATTTCTTTCTTTCCTCAAAGGAATAGTTCGCACACACACACACACACACATAACGGTTGATTTATCAGCAACAGTCACCCTACTACATTCTTCTACCATAATGAAAAAATCTATTTGTATCTATTTTTTTAAGAATGCTATTTACTTATCATATAGCACACACAACTCAGTTTGCGCAGCCAGGCTGGTTTTATCTGCAAACTGTGGGGAATCTCACACAAGGAGGAAGTTATGTGGCCTTAACAGACCGCAGAGGGAATCTTACCATTGTCATCGAAACCATGGTGGGTGGATGATCATTTATCAGGTCTTGTGAATGTCATAGGTTTTATTGAGTCATATATTTTTATCTCCTTCCACTTTTTACAGACACACGATCACTCTCAGTGCATTCGACCTCCTCTACCACAATTTGACGTCTCCCCTCAGACAGTCACATTTCAGCTCAAAGGATCTTTTGTAAGTTGAGTTTTATCTGTTCTTGATATTTCAGTTCAGTTATTTGTTATTCTTAAAGGAATAGTTAGCCAAAATATGATAATTCAGTCATTTACTCAATTTATACATTACAAAACCTGAATGACTTTATTCTGTGCAACACAAAAGCAGATGTTATGCTGAATATGAGCAGGCCCAATAAAATCTGTTTATAAGTTTTCGTTTTTGTTCCCAAATTCCGTATGTTCTGTTTTACATATAATTTTAATGAAATGAAATGAAAACAAAACAATTACTGTACCATTGCATAATTTATCAAATAATCCTCACAGCCCATTCAAACACAAAATTTTTATTTTTTGTCAAATGCATTGCCGTGCAGCGGAGCATCACAATATTTTTGAAACTTTTATTCAGTACAACAGCACTCTTGCATAATTATAATGTAATTGCTATTTATGAATTATTAACATTCTTATAATCGTAATTATTATTGATTTTATTATTACAATTATTTATTATTTGTACATTGTATATTACATTTTACTATATAGTAGTAATATATTTCTGTAGCATTTTTTTCAGTTTCACGCATCTCGTTAAATTAAGCTTTTATTTTGGCAAAATGTAAATAGAAAATAAATCCTTAGTTTGTATGTTTGACAACAGCTTCTCACTTCTGGATAAGCATTTCACTGTATAGTCTAATGTGTTCATTAAACCGCAAAAGACTGCGATTTGTATTTTTTATTTTATTTTTTTTTTTGATGGCCGCTTCACAGTGAATACATTTTCATTTATTTACGCACACAGCACGCTTGATGCTTATGATGCATGTATGTGTATGAGCGGCACTTTCCCTTTGAAGCGTGCAGCACATGCAGACTTTATATTTATTTCATTAAATTGAAGTCTTTTGTGGTTTAATCCTTACACAAGACATATAATGATTTTAATTTGATTAATTGTGCAATAATACATTCATTTGATCCCAAATATGCTAAATTCCTTGACATTCTGCATTTTACATTTAATTCAGTTTTTATGAATGGATTTCACAATTCCGTCCTTGTTTTCCACATCGCAGAAATCACAAGGCCCTAAATGAGCCGCATTCACCTTAAACTTTCATTGCATCTTTTTTCCCATTTCTGTTCAGAACTTTTCATTTGTTGTTTTTAATGAAAGAAAGAAAGTCATATGGGTTTGGAACATTTCTTTGGGTGAACTATTGCTTTAAGTCTTAATTTTATATTGTTTGTCATATTTTTAGGCACATGTCACTGAACTTCAAGTGTGGTACTCAAAATTGGATTTTGAGACCAAAAACGCTACACTTTTTCAACAGAGAGGTCCTGTTAAGGTATATTTCAATTGATGTCTTTAATGTTGTTTGCTAAGGCAATTATCACTATTGTTGTTGGTATACAACAGTATACCAATTACTTCTCTAAAATTATAATCAGAATACATTTCAGATTGGTACACATTGAAGTAATCACTTATTACTTTTAAGTTACTTTCTTAAACTGAAGTTTTTGTTTTGGTGTAAATAGCACCTGCCACGCAGTGCAACTATTTGCATTAAGATAGTCTGGTGGAAACCGAGAAATTGCAGACAAATTGCAACCTTAGTGTTGCTGCAGTGGTGTGGGGTGTTTCCTAGCAGTGATTTGGTCATGCTGAAGGCTGGGGAGTTCAGATAAAGTTTGATTTGGGTAACCAAGTTAACCATGGTTTTACTATAGTAAGATTGTAGTAGTAGTAGCAGTAGTAACCATGTTTTTTATTGGAAACCATAGTTTTAATGTAATTAAAGTTTGTGCTTTAGAAATTAATAATAATAATTACATTTTGATTAATTAAAAATTATTATATAATTACAATTATAAATTCACTATACAAATAATTTGGTTTAACGAGAGGTGTGCTACTACTTTTTTTAAACAAAAAGACATTGGATTTTTGCATGGCGTACAATTAAACCGGTGAAGAAATCCCAAAAATGACAGCTCCCTCTCTGCATTGAAGAAGGGTTACGAGCCACCTCTAGTGACCAATATATTGTCAAGAATTGTGGTTGGGTTCTTTTCCATTTCGAAACCACCCAGAACTGCATAGCAATGCCCTGGCAACCTAGCATCATGGTGGCAGTTTTTGCTTGGGAAGCACCACTCACATTTTCTTCATCAAGTAAAGCAAACTTTGTCAACAATAAGGACTGCACAAGCATACAGACAGGGTCGTCACCTGGGAATATTTATTGGTCTTTAAAGAATAAAGGAATGTTCCTTCTTGTTCCTCTACACAGGTTTATAATGGTTTCTTCACCTTAAAACTAGATGTTGATGAAGTTTACACAATCACAACAGTCATTACAGGAAACCGAGGCTTTTACAAAGAGCCCCCGAAATCTTCTCCATTTCCAAAGAATTATTCAGATGATTTTAAAATTGGTAAGTCTTTCCGTTTAAGGAATACACATGCACACTGAGAATTTTATTGACAATTACTGACATTCCTAACAGTATTTTTAAAATACTTTTTTCATATTAAGATAACCCTCCATTCTCGGAAGCCCCATATTTTGCTGATCAAACTGGCGTGTTTGAGTACTTCAGAAATGTCACAGATAAAGGCCTGCATGCCTTTACCTTGCGGCAGGTGATCACTGAACAGCCAGTCACATGGGCAAGAGATGCAGACCAGACCATCAGCATCATTGGAGACTACAATTGGTATGTTTGTCTTCAGCACATAGCATTGTGATAATGCCAGTGAATTATGGAAGAAAATATGCCTTGGAAGACATTTGCAGCTTTAAAAAAAATAAAATTTCTCATTTATGTACTCATTCTTTTTCAGCTGATTTGGCTGCCTGTACATAATGTACAACGGTGGCCAAAAGTTTGGAATAATGTACATATTTTAATGTTTCAGTAGCAAATTTATATTTTTAATTCACCAAAGTGGCATTCAACTGATCACAACGTATAGTTAGGACATTACTGATGTAAAAGACAACACCATCACTATTCGATAAAAGTTTTTTTATTATTACGTCTTTTTATTGATTCACACAATTGACATGGAAAAGCAAAACATATATTCACAGAATCAACATTTAACCCCCATTATTCCCTTTCCCCGTCCCAATCACCAACCCCAACCTGACCCTCAACAAATATACCTGAGGTCACACTTGAGTATACACACACACACACACACACACACACACACACACACACACAAAGAAAAAAAATATTAAACAAAAATAACACACATTTAAAACTAAACTTCTCTCTCCACTGCTCCTGCCTGAGAGACCTCCAAAATGGCCAAATAACTGCCCCATTTTCTATTAAATGAATCTAAGTTGCCTAGCCTTCTACATGGCATTTCCTCGAATACCGCTACCCTCCCCATCTCTTTGCACCACTCTTGAAATGAGGGCACTACAGCCAACTTCCATCCCCTAAGAATAATCTGTCAGCCGATCATAACACTGGCTAGGACCCAATTGTTTATGTACTTATTCCCTATATTAATGACCACCCTATCATCTGAAATACAGAGTCTGGGGCAAAATGAAATTTCAGTGCCCAATACATCACACATAAAACTCTGAACCCTAAACCAAAATTCTTTGATCTTAATACACCACCAAAAAACATTGGTTGTGTCCCCATCTTCTGATTGGCATCGCAAGCAGGTGGGTGTCTTTAGACCAAGCCTATACAATCTAGAGGGAGTTCAATAGAATCAATGTAAAATCTTAAATTGCATAAGGCGCACCCTTGCATCTCTAGATGTAGACTTGACATTTTTAGAATCCGAGCCCACACTCCCTCCTCAAATACAAAGTTTAAATCTTTCTCCTATAATCTCTTGAGATAAGTTGAACCTACTTCCCCCAGACTCTGAATTAGCAGGGAGTAATATACTGATGTCTCATGACCTTTTTCCAAAAGCAGTAATCACCACTTCGAGTATCTGCCGCTATAGGGGGTGGGGGTGTATGCTACTCCCAAAAATAGTACAGAGCAGGTGGCACAGCTGTAAATATCTGAAGAATTGAGACCTGAGGATTCCAAAATGTTGAAACATATTTTCAAAGGATCTCATCACTCCACTCTCAAATAGGTCACAGAGCATATTAACCTCCCTCACAATCACATAAAAACGCCAACTGTATGATTTCCTTTTCTTCATATGTGGCAACACCTCTAAACACACCAGGGCGTGATGTGACACTAAAATGTTTTCTATTGAGCAATCAACGACAGATGCAATGAGGGACTTCGATATAAAAAAATATATATTCTAGAATAAATCTTATGGAGTGATGGAAGAAAATGTATAGTCTCTACCAGATGGGTTCAAACTCTCCAAATATCTGTAAGACCAAGATTTGTACACATCCTGTGATGTTAATGTTGCTATAGGGGGGCTTGCACACTTTTGCTTCACTATGATTAAGGACAGAGTCCATCAAAAGATTAAAGTCTCCCATCAATATGATATCATGAGGGGTGCCAGTGGCTTGCAACATCCCTTCAAGATCTATAAAATAAGCCCTTATCAAAGTTAGGTGCATAAATATTAGCCAAAGATTTTGTCCCTGAAGTTCAGCTAAAACAATGACTCTTCATAATTTATCTTTACTTTGTTTGAGACATTTGAATGGTAGATGTTTACTTATCAGCTTAATGACTCCACTGCTCTTACTCGAGCCAGCACTATAAAAAAAATAAAATACCCACCCCATATCTTTCCAATTTTTTCAGCTTCCTGCAGAGAAAGATGTGTTTCTTGAAGAAACACTATATCATATATCTTACACTTAAGAAGAGAAATAACCTTCCTTTTTATGGGGTGCCCCAACCCCATATTTTTCATCTGGGATGGCATGAAGGTCAATGATGAGAACTTTGTATTGTTCCAGATAGCTGTAAATCTGTAAATAGCTAAAAATCACATGCAAAGATGATTTTGTAGATGTTTTACTTCACTGGCACTATTTGTTTAACCAGGACAGACCTCAATGTGTCCTGTGATGTCCTCATTGAAACTCCCAACACTGGAGGTGTGTTCCTGGCAGCAAGGGTTGATCAAGGAGGGGAATCCGTCAGACAAGCCAAGGGTGTCTTTTATTGGCTTTATTCAAACGGAACATTTAAAGTGACAAATGACATAAGTGAGTAGCCATTTACACAAACCTGTCTTTTGAATAAAGTGTGTCCATGTTTGGGTATTTGAAATTGTATTATATAGTCTTTGTAAATGCATCATCTTATTTTCATATTCCAGTTTTATAAAATACAATTCCAATATTATTGTATTGTATATATTTTTTACATTAAAGGTGGACATAGAGTTCTTGCTGAAGGGCTGTCAGGAACAAAGGCAGGCATTTGGTATACATTAACCCTTAGTGTCAAGGTAATATATCAGCATTGCTTATGGAAGGCCTGTAACAATTTATAATGGTGTTGTTCCTAAATGTGGATCTTTTGATTTGCAGGGTTATTTTGCCTCTGGGATGCTGAACGGATACCCGCTGTGGAAGAACGCTGTTGTTTTGGAACCCAAGAGGGGCTGGGCTGCACTCGGAACTTACTCTTTTGAATATGCACAGTTTGATAATTTTAATGTGAATGCGGATTGATTTCTGTTCAATTTGATTCCTCATGTCCATGTTTACATGATTACTACATACTTTTATGGATTGCGTGCACACCCTATATATGCAAAAATATACCATGGTAACTATATTTGAATAGTATATACGTATAAATATATACACAGTATATATAACACCAATTTACCAGTTTTATTTGAACATAATAAATAGCAACGTTGGTGTTTGGCTGTAAATGTACTGTGCATCCGGAAAGTTTTCACAGCGCTTAACTCTTTCCACATTTTATGTTATGTTACAGCCTTATTCCAAAATGGATTAAATTAATTATTTTCCTCAAAATCTTACAATACCCCATAATGACAACGTGAAAGTAGTTTGTTTGAAATCATTGCAAATTTATTAAAAATAAAAAACAAATCATATGTACATAAGTATTCACAGCCTTTGCTCAATACTTTTTTGAAGCACCTTTGGCACCAATTACAGCCTCAAGTCTTTTTGAGTATGAATCTCAAGCTCCATCAGGTTGGATGGGGAGCGTCAGTGCACAGCCATTTTCAAATCTCTGCAGAGATGTTCAATCGGGTTCAAGACTGGGCTCTGGCTGGGCCACTCAAGGACATCAAGTTGTCCCGTAGCCACTCCTTTGTTATCTTTTCTGTGTGCTTAGGGTCGTTGTCCTGCTCGAAGATGAACCTTCACCCCAGTCTGAGGTCCAGAGTGATCTGGAGCAGGTTTTCATGAAGGATGTCTCTGTACATTGCTGCGTTCATCTTTCCCTCGATCCTGACTAGTCTCCCAGTTCCTGCCGCTGAAAAATATCCCCAGAGCATGATGCTGCCACCACCATGCTTCACTGTAGGTATTGGCTAGGTGATGATCGGTCCCTGGATTCCTCCAGACATGACGCTTGCCATTCAGGCCAAAGAGTTCAATCTATGTTTCATCAGCCCAGATAATTTTGTTTCTCATGGTCTGAGTCCTTTAGGTGCCTTTTGGCAAACTCCAGACGGGCTGTCATGTGCCTTTTACTGAGGAGTGGCCTGATTGGTGGAGTGCTGCAGAGATGGTTGTTCTTCTGGAAGCTTCTCTTCTTTCCACAGAGAAACGCTGGAGCTCTGTCAGAGTGGCCATCGGGTTCTTGGTCACCTCTCTGACCACCGATATCTCAGTTTGGCCGGGCAGCCAGCTCTAGAAAGAGTCCTGGTGGTTCCAAACTTCCATTTATGGATGATGGAGGCCACTGTGCTCATTTGGACCTTCAATGCTGCAGAAAGTTTTCTGTACTCTTCCCCAGATCTGTGCCTCGATACAATCCTGTCTCTGAGGTCTACAGACAATTCCTTGCTCTGACATGCACTGTTAACTGTGGGACCTTATATAGACAGGTATGTCCCTTTCCAAATCATGTCCAATCAACTGAATTTACCACATGTGGACTAAAATTAATTTGTAGAAACATCTCAAGGATGATCAGGGGAAACGGGATGAGTTCAATTTGGAGTGTCATGGCAAAGGCTGTGAATACTTATGTAAAACTCCATTTTTTTTTTTCATGTTTTTATTTTTTTTATACATTTGCAATGATTTCAAACAAACTTCTTTCACGTTGTCATTATGGGGTGTTGTTTGTAGAATTTTTATGAAAATAATGAATTTAATCCATTTCGGAATATTTTGGAATATTGCTGTAGCATAACAAAATGTGGAAAAAGTGAAGCGCTGTGAATACTTTACAGATGCACTGTAATTACCATGGTGATTTTTGTAAGGGTACACATACAGGTGTCCTAATGTGTTTTGTTTAATGCCAAAATCAGTTGACCTCATTTTATTTCACACATATATATTTAACAGGAGTGATTGAATTTCTTTAAAAATGTGCAATGTGAATGTCATGTGTTAATCTCATGGAAAGGGACGCTTTGTAAAAAATAAAAATAAATCACTAGATTATAATACATTGTAGACAGGGTTGGGTAGTAACTGAATACATGTAATGGGATTACGTATTTCAAATATAAAATATTAGTAACTGTATTCCACTACAGTTTAAATAATTGTAATTAGAAAACAGATACATTAAAAAGTATTTTGATTACTGAAAAGATTACTTTGTATTTTATTGTAATTTGTTTCATTTAATATTTAGTCTTTTCAGATGGAAAACATTTATAGCCTACATATGAATTCACGTTTGATCATAATTTCTTTTTTCTAGTAAAACCTTTGATATTGGAGCGAAAATCATATTCTTGATAAAAACAATTTTTTTTTATTGTTTTCCTGTAAAAATATCTGAAAATCCTTAAAACAAGATCAGTTTGATTTAGCTTGTTTTAGAAACAACACTGTAAGATATTTAGGTTTTTCAGATAATGTATTTTTAACGTGTATTTTGTCTTACTGTTCTAGCAGAATTTTTATAGTCCAAACAAGTGAAAAAATCTAATCTAAAATTAATGTGTTTTAAATGAAAAGGGAGTTCAAGTGAGGGTTTTAGGAAATAAAAGGGAAAAAACTCGTTGAAATCATTGACGTATGGTCGATATGGCAACCGCTCTACAAACATGGCCAACAGCAGCGTGAGCCGCATTAAACGAGTCTTTATCAACAGCATCGACTCATATTCATCTAAATATATTGCCCAGGTAAGAGTTTTTGACTGAGTGAATATAATGAATTACACGAATTAAGTTTAATGTTGGCTTGTTCAGTTTTTGTCCTCATGTGTCGTCGGACAATCTCTGAATGATGGAGATGAAGACGAAAAACCGGAACAGTCTTCACAAGACGCAAGTTTTCAGATTGTCGGAACAGTTGACAATAAAGATAGGAGGAAACAAAGTTTTGCACTGGAGCAATATTCGGTTAGTTTCATCATACTTTTTAATATTGTGAAGCCTTAACATTGTTATGATAAATCATCGCTGTCTACATATTCAGTATTTTTGGCCAACATTTTCGGACCGCGAGTCAGATGTGTGCGTGTACGTTAGAGCATAGGTTCCCTTACGACTTAGTCCACTTGACATTGCGTTTACTAACGCATATGGGGAGTGCCTTCATACACGACCTATTTGAAACCTCTCTACAATAACGCCAATATTCTAATATTGGCTATGGTGTTTGAGCCCGTCTGTTTTGACGCGAAACTGACCGCTATAAAACAGGTGCTCAGACACCATTTCCTCAGAATTTCTTCCTTCAAGTCAGCGATTACCTCTTGTCTCGAAGCCCTCTACCTTCGCCGTCGATACAGACCAGTCAGCGGACGGAACCTTAACGACAGCGTGAAGGCTCTCCGCTTCCCTGCAGTGCTCAGGCGAAGATCACTCCGCCACGGCACTTGACACTTCGCTGGTGAACGGACCTCAGCATCCTGATTCTCCACAGCATGTGTAGAGTATCCTTTTAAAGTGTTTTACTTGTGTGTTATAAATATAAGTTATATAAATATAAATCTATATTTATCTAGAAGAGCCACTTATGTGTTCGCGTCTTTTTCAAGGTGTTGTTCCGTAAGTTTTCAGCCTCGTCTCATTTGGTGAATCTGACGCTGGGGATGATGACAATGTCATGTCTCTCGCCGCATCAGGCAAATGGTCAGTAGATGATGCTGCCGCCCCTCCCCCCAGCAAGGGCGAGGAACGTGCACGCGCCACTGACAGGGAGATACCACGTGTCCTTACAAGGGCAGTCGAAGAGCTTCAACAGGTAACAGGTATTTCAGAATGGGTGCATATATGTTCCAATTTTGCACACCGGCCACCTCGTTTCAACGGCGTTCTGTCTTCCATGGTTTCGTCCGATGACGTGCCAATGTTACAAGCCGAAATACACCTCTCATCGTGAAAAACGCGAGATTGTGCCAAATTGTTAAGGACAAAAAATGTTTTACAGCCGTTATTTTCTTGTTCAAAAGAAAGATGGCGGGCTTCGGCCAATCCTGTACCTGAGACATTTAAATCGTGCACTTATAAAACGCCTATTCAAAATGATTACTCGGAAAAGGATCTTATCGCATATTCGCCCACACGATTGGTTAGCGTTGATACATCTGAAGAATGCGTACTTTCATATCAAAATTGTATGACATCTGAGATTCGCGTACGAGGGAACAGCGTATAAATTCAAAGTCCTGCCCTTCGGACTGTCTTTGGCTCCTTGTACATTCACAAAGTGCATTGATGCGGTTCTCGCCCCTCTGAGACTGAGCGGCATGCGCATCTTGAACTACCTCGACAATTGGCCGCAATCAGAGGCTTTGTTATGCCAGCACAGACTTACTGCTTCAGCCATTTTACAGCGTTCATCTCAGTTCAAACTGGGGAGAACATTTCAATTGAAACTTGTTTCAGAAAGCGTTAGGATTCGTGGCGGCATCCGAGACCTTACACATGAGACCTCTTCAGTGCTGTCTGAAGCGATGTGTGCCACGACGTGCTTAGCGCCAATGATGCTTGCGCATCACTATATCTAGCCGTTGTTAAGCACCATGGACAGCTCCTCTTGCATTTTACCAGCGAGGTGTCACTCTGCGGCAAGTGTCCGCTGATTGGTGTCTCTCACACAGCATGGACTCAGTAAACTGCCCCATAAATGAAATTGTAATATTTCTTCAAGAGCTATTAGATGCAGGACTCACCCAGTCAACGCTCAAAGTGTATGTGGCAACTATATCTGCGTATCACACACTTGAAAACGGCGCCTCTATAGGCAAGCATGATTTAATCATAAAGTTCCTTAAAGGAGCAAGATGATTAAACCCACCTCGGCCAGCTACAGTCCCGACTTGGGACTTATCTTTAGTCCTAAAAGTTCTCGCAGGGCCCCCCTTCGAGCCTTTGGACTCTGTTGATTTGCACATGCTCTCCATTAAGACCCCACTACTGCTGGCTCTGGCCTCATTAATTGGGTAGGTGACTTGCATGCACTATCAGTCGACAATTCATATCTGGAATTTGGCCCCGGACTTTCAAGAGCCACTGTCAAACCCAGAAATGGCTATGTACCCAAGGTTCTGACCACACCCTTCAAAGCGCAGGTGGTTCACATTCAGGCCTTCTTCCCTCCTCCGTTTAATTCAGATGAGGAACAATCATTGCATTTGTTATGCCCTGTGCAGACGCTACACACATACGTTAAGCGTACACACCAGTTTAGACTGTCTGATCAGCTCTTTGTATGCTATGGAGGACGCACAAAAGGAATGCCCATCTCTAAGCAAAGACTTCCTTACTGGATTGTCGATGCAATTACCCTGGCTTACGAGTCACAGGGTCACACTTGCCCAATTGGTGTTAAAGCACACTCAATTAGAGGCATGGCCTCCTCATGGGCATGGACGAATGATGTGACCTTACAAGACATATAGATTTTGCAGCAGGATGGTCTTCTCAAAACACATTTGCAAGGTTTTACAACCTAGACGCAATGTCTCTTTCGTCACAAGTCCTCTCTGTTTAGAGCACTTGCTATTCATTGGCCATATTCTGTAACTGCTGATCTCTTGGGATTTTCCCACTCAACAGTCTCTAGAATTTACTCGTGCATTCAGGCTGTTATAATTCCCTAGGTCACAAGCACTTCTTTATAAATAAACTCCCTTCCCGGCCGGGTTCATAAGGAGTAATTCATACTATATGGCTATAGCTAATATATTCATTATGAGTGCTCTCCTCCTGGCCATCATGAGGATCACTCACTGCGGCGTGATGGGATTCTGTTCCCCATATGCATTAGTAAACGCAATGTCAAGTGGACCGAAGTCATAAGGGAACGTTTCGGTTATGTATGCAACCTCGGTTCCCTGAGACAAAGGGAACGAGACATTGCGAACGCTAGCCTCACCTCAAGACTCCGAGTTCTTGAGGCACAAGTAATGTGCTCCTTGTTCTCTGTCAGAAATTCTGAGGAAAAGGTGTCTGTGCACCTGTTTTATAGCGGTCAGTTCACGCTGAAACGAGTGGTCAGTTTCGTGCAAAACAGGCGGGGCTCAAACACTATAGCCAATATTAGAATATTGCCGTTATTGTAGAGAGATTTCAAATAGATTGTGTATGAAGGCACTCCCCATATGCGTTAGTAAAATGCAACGTCTCGTTCCCTTCGTCTCAGGGAACCGAGGTTACGTACGTAACCGAGTGCACCTATGCATTGCATACCTTGCACACACCGATCAGCCACAACATTAAAACCACCTGCCTAATTTTGAGTAAGTCCCCCTCGTGCCACCAAAACTGCGCCAACCCACAACTCAGAATAAGTATCTCTGAGATGCTATTCTTCTCACCCCAATTGTACAGAGTGGTTATCTGAGTGAACCAGCCCATCTGGCACCAACAATCATCCATGCAATAATCTAATCAGCCAATCGTCTGCCAGCAGTGCATAAAATCATGCAGATATGGGTCATGAGCTACAGGTAATGTTCACATCAACCATCAGAATGCGGAAGAAATGTGATCTCAGTGATTTGGATCGTGGCATAATTGTTGGTGCCATATGGGCTGGTTTGAGTATTTCTGTAATTGCTGATCTCTTGGGATTTTACTCAGAATGGTGCCAAAAACAAAAAACATCCAGTGAGCGGTAGTTCCTTGGACGGTAACTCAGATAACCGCTCTGTACAATTGTGGTGAGAAGAATATCATGTGGGTTGGCGCTATTTTGGCGGCACGAGGGGGACCTATACAACATTAGGCAGGTGGTTTTAATGTTGTGGCTGATCGGTGTATATAGTTTTTGCGCCTCTGCACAGCAGTGGTAAGACGCATTCTTACCTCGTTTCATCTCATATTTCAGTGTCTGAGGAGAGAGGAGCTCCTGCAGTGTCTAATGCAGTGTGATATTATTGTGTATAATATCACTGAACAAACTGATTTCATAGACGAGGCTTCATGGGCCATTTCAGGTGACAAATCCCTCACATGTATGCGTTGTTAATTTAGGCTGCATCTTAAAACATAGTAAGCCATGTTCAGATTGTGCCAAAAAAATGCTGTCTAGTTTGGCAGCTCACTAGTTTTTAGACATGGCCTTGAAGGAATAGTTCTCCCAAAAAATGTAAATCTGTCATTGTTCACTCACCTTCATGTTAGTCCAAACTTGAAGAAATGTTTTATTTCGTGGCACACAAAGTAGAATTACTACGGAGCTCTTGCCATGCAACAATGGTTCATTGTGACCAGGAGTTGTCAAGTTCCAAAAAAGGACAAGAACTATAAAAGTAGTCAATATGACTTGCACACTCTATTCCAAGTCTTCTGACGTCTTCTACCATACAATAGTGTGAGGAACAGAGTAAAATTTAGGTCATTTTTAACTAAAAATCTGATTAAAGAAGTTTGCATCTAGCCTGTCCCTGTATCTTGCCAAATTGACTTTGATTCTCATGTGTAATTTAGTTTTATGAGAAAAACAAAAATATTGGTTTTGAATGACATGATGGTCTGTGAATGATAATAAAAGTGTAATTTCTGGGTGAACTACTCTCTTAGGGCCCTATTTTAAGAGCACTGGTGCATCGTGCAAAGTCAATGGGCATGGCAATGAAGTTTTGCTATTTTCAAGCAAGCATGCGCTATGTCTACGTGCAAGTGGGTTTGGTGAAATTTCATGTGCAATGCGCTACTGGGCTGAGTCAAGTGCACTTTAATTCTGAGATTCTTCTCTGGTAATTGCACCATCAGTATCCTATTATATAGTCCATTCCCCGTCAAGCACCAGTGATGTAAACAAAGGCAGCACATTGACAAGAAGTTGGTGGTGTTAATGGACTGTATACAATGAATTCGAAGAATAGAATTTGGGTTCTTTTGTGCACATCCATGTTGAATGTCAGGCAAATGAAAATGTGATTCTAAGCAGGATTTGGATGTATGCTCCGTTAAATTATAGAGAATGTAAGTATTATTAATAATTTTGATCTACTGACACAACAATCATGGCTAGTATTAACAGTGATTGTTTCAGAATGCACTTCACTTCTACCAGTCAATTCTGATTTTGACAAATGAATGTAATTAAACCAAAATTATTTATAAATTGTAATTACACTTCAAACAAAATGAAAATATAATAAATAAATAAAAAAGTGGAAGAAAAAATCATACCAAATTCAAACATTTTACCCTCTCTACTTCTTCCACCGCCCCTTTTGCACAACGGGTGGTAAAATAGCAATACATATTAGATTACATTTATTGTACATTTAAAGAGCACTTATTTTGGTTTTAATACATGCCTAATTTTAGTTTTAAAGGTCTCATACAATAGATTTACATGCATCCAAGGTCAAAAAAACACTTTAATTTGCTCATAATTTAAATTGCAGCATTAACTTTTTTTCCCCCAGTGGCAAAAACGACTCAATGATCCATTCTAAAGCATTCATTCTAAACTCTTCCTTTCAGAGAGAACTCTGCTCTGATTGGTCAGATATCCCCAGTCTGTTGTGATTGGTCTACTGCTTAGTGTAGTATTTGAGGGCGGGTCAAAGCTGTTCAGGAGCATTTGTTACCACATTACGTAGGAAGTAAGTCTGGAATTACTAATGACTCGTTTCAAATGGAGTCAATATCTCCATTTGTCATGCACTTTAGTTTTGGAAACTTTGCAGACTTCTACATTCACAAACAGCTATAGAACACTCTATATGAAAGGTATTATTTGAAAAACCATAATAGGTGCTTTTTAAACATAATATTTTGAAAAATAAACCATGACCTATCGATAGTTTAACACAAATTTCATATATTTTTGTTTCATAAAACGGCTACAACTGTGATTGTTGTGTATTTTCCACTATAGTTTGGACATTTATTACCACCTGCTGGTGGAATATCCAAATTGCAAATGTAGGAACTGAATTTAGAATTTGCACAAATGTGGTCCTGAAATGTCTTAGAAATCCATTTCTCAGGAAAATAGTAAATTGCGCTTTGCGCCACTTTATTACGCTCACAGTTTGCGCAAACACTCCCACTCTTGCCCACTTGCACTTTGCACTGGCACGAATATTGCACTTAGCGCACTCTAAAAAATAGAGCCCTTAATGTCATTTATTTTAATGTCAAATGGTTTCATTCATACCAATATATCAGATGTTGTGTATTGATTCTTTATTTACCGAAGCTCTGCACTCTGAAATCGAGCATTTCGAAGCCCCAAAAATATTCATCCTTCTGTCAACGATCATGACATGGGCAATGACCAAACCTGCAGATCCTGTGAGTGTTGCCTTTATAGTATACGTTGCAGTGACCATGAAAGGCAAACTTAATGCTCTTGATAATCTTTTGTGATTTTATCCTAAGGATGATTCTGAGATCCCCTTGACTGAAGATGATTACAGAAGAAGAAGACCACATCCAAACTTTAAAGAACACACAAGCACAGAGAAACTTGTGCTTAAACTGGGGAAAACTGTAATGATTAATCCACAATCAGGCCTGATATATTTCACTTATTAATTTAATATAAAATAACTTAATATTTAAACAAGCTTCCTGGTTTTCTCTTTTAGAAAAAGTCAAAGCTGGCAACTTATGTTGTAGCAGCAGGGCTGCAGTATGGCATGGGAGAGAACATGTTCCACTTCTTCTTTAAAGTACTGGATTTACTCTAGTTTGAGAACAGCAAAAGTTTCAGTAACTATGTTTACATGTACTGGAATCAGAATATAGATTTTTTTTTTTCCACCAATATACTGTTTCTGAATATCTGAACATGACAGCTGGCACATGCCTGTATTAATCAGAATTTGGTCACATTCTGATTATATCAGCATCATGTCATTGCATTAACCTGTTTGTCATAACCAGCTTAAGCCAATAGTCCTCTTAGAAATCTTAATACGATAGCTGGCATGTGTCTGTATTAATCAGAATTGTGGGTCATGTGAACATATTTATATCATTTTTTACATTTACACTACCGGACAAATGTTTTGAAACACTTAACTGAAATGTTTCACATGATCTTAAAAATCTTTTTATCAAAAATATAATTGTGTCACCATATTAATTTATTTCATTATAAATCTAAAATTTTATTAAAAAAAAAGTTTTGAAATGGATGACTTGGACCAAATAATAAAGAAAAGCAGCCAATAAGTGCCAAACATAGAACTCCTTCAATAATGTTAAAAAGCATCCCAGGGTGATGCCTCAAGAATTTGATTGAAAAAATGTCAGGAGTACATGTCTGTAAATTCTAGGCAAATGGTGATTACTTTGAAGATGCTAAAATATAAGACAGTTTTGATTTCTTTTGGATTTTTAGTCACAACATAATATCCATAGTTCCATTTCTGTTAAAATATAACACAGTTTTGATTTCTTTTGGATTTTTAGTCACAACATAATTTCCATAGTTCCATTTATGTTATTCCATAGTTTTGATGACTACTATTGACTATAGAAAAAAAATGTGTTTCAGAACTTTTGACTGGTAGTGTATATCTGATCATTTCCAATCAAAGGTAACTTTTATATTGGACAAATAAAAGTAAAGATATTGAGAAAAAATATATATATTAACCATTTAAAGAGCAAGATCAAGCTTGTAAATTTATGTTTTGGATTAAAGGCAGAATATGGACCATTTTTCTCCCACAAATGAAAATTCTCTCATCATTTACTCATGCTCATTCCATCCCAGATTAGTATGACTTTCTTTGTTCTGTAAAATACAAATGAAGATTGTTAGAAAAATATCTCAGCTCTATAGGTCCTTACAATGCAAGGGAATTTTGGCCAGTTCCCGGTTGCATAAAACACCTTAAGTGTAATTTTCCCTTAAGATCACCCTAATGTTTCCCTGAAACTTAAGAGTATTGCAGGAAATTAACACCTAAGTGTTACATAAGGGGTTTTATCCCTTGAACGTGGAAGTGTTCCACGATTCGACTGTTTTCATTTTCCGGTCTCCAGTGTTTTCACTCTCATATGTGTATATTCTTAGCAGGTAATATAATGTTGAATGTGGAGGAACATTTTTGATGTGAAAATGCAGATACTTCACAGAGTCGAGATGACCGTTTTGTTTATATTTTTTGTGGTGCTTTAACACCAATTGGGCAAGTCTTACCCTGCGACTCATAAGCCAGGGCAATTGCATCAACAATTTTGTGAGAAAGTCTTTGCTTGGAGACAGACATTCCTTTTGTGCATCTTCCATAGCATACTAAGAGCTGATCAGACAGTCTGAACTGGCGTGTACCCTCAATGTATCCGTGTAGTGCCAGCATAGGACATAACAAATGCAATGATTGCTCCTCATCTGAATTAAATGGAGGAGGGAAGAATGCTTGAACTTGAACCACCTACACTATGAAGGGTGTGGTTAGGACCTTAGGCACATAGCCTTTTCTGCGTTTGACAGTGACTTTTGAAAGACAGGGGCCAAACTCCAGACATTAATTGTCAATTGATTGTGCATGGAGGTCACTAACCTGCTTTACTGAGGCCAGAGCCAGCAGTAGTACCGTCTTAGCGGAGAGGATACGCAAATCAACAGAGTCCAGAGGTTCGTAGGGGGGCACTGCAAGAGCTTATAGGACTAAAGTTATGTCCCAAGTCGGGACTGTAGCCGGGCGAGGTGGGTTTAAACGTCTTGCTCCTTTAAGGAACTTTATGATTAAATCATGCTTGCCTATAGATGTGCCGGCTTCATGTGTGTGATACGCAGATATAGTTGCCACATATATTTTGAGCATTGACGGAGTGAGTTTAATCGCTAATGAAGAAATATGAGAATTTCATGTTTGGGCAGTTTAGTGGGTCTTTTTCATGTGATAGACACCAATCAGTGAACAACTTCCATTTTAGCGCATAGAGGTGTCTTGTGGATGGTGCTCTGGCCTGTTAAATGGTGTTCATGACAGTCCTGGTGTAATTAGCGCGCAATGTTCAGGGGCCACACATGCGGGTTCCACAGCTGGATCTGGGGATGCCAGATTGTGCCTTGCGCCTGAGAGAGGAGATCCCTTCTCAGCTGTATTTCCCATGGCGAGCTGTACAGCATTTCTATAATTTCTGGAAACCATGGCTGGTTGGGCCATTTCGGCACAACCAATAGAATCGTTTCCTTGTCCTCTACGACTTTGCATATGACAGAGTGAATCAGGAATACCAGAGGAAACACATATTTGCATTTTTGTAATTGCGTCTGCTCCCAGCGGGGCTTGTGACTTTGAGTACCAGAGAGGACATTGGGTATTCCCCACTGAGGCATATAGATTGATTTCTGCTTTGTTGAATATTTCCAAAATCCTCAATGCAGTTTGAGGATGAAGTTTCCATTCGCCTGGTATCACCCCTTTGCACGACATATGTCGCTCTCAGGGAGATGAGATGATGCTCGCTTGATAGGAAGAGGTGACGCATCAGTCTCAACAGTGGCAGTGAATGATGCCGCCGCCATAAATCCCAATGCTTTCTGAAGCCTTCAGTGGAAGTGTTCTCCCCATTATGTACTCTCCAGTATGTATTCGTGTTGTGCGCCCACCCACTCGTGGAGTCGAGGCGGACTCCCTAAAAGGAGATTTGTTGGCTGTGGGAGAGCGTGCTCTTTGCCCAGTTCACATTGAGGCCCAAGCTTTTTAGATGCTGTCTCTGTGCTGGCATAACAGTGCCTCTGATTTCCAATTGTTAAGGTAGTTCAAGATGCCCATTTCACTCAGTCTCATCGATACACTTTGTGAATGTTCGAGGAGTCAGAGACCGTCGCAAGGGCAGGACTTTGAATCGAAGCAAACCAATCGTGTGGGCGTACATGCAATAAGATCCATTTCTGAGTAATCATTTTGAACGGGTGCTTTGTGAGTGCGCAATTTAAATATCTCAAATCCAGGATCGGCCGTTGTACAATTTGGTACAATCTCTATTGCGCTTTTCACAAGGAGATTGAGTATTTTAGCTCTTAACACTGCCGCGTCTTTGGACGAAACTGTGGAAGACCGAACGCAGTTGAAATGGGGTGGCCGACATGTAAATTGTGGCCGGCATGTTTTTGCATCCTTTCTGAAAAACCCATTAGGGCTCGCCACGCGTCCGCTTAACGAGACAGAGGGCAATTTGGTTTGTTTACCGTATTATATAATGCATCGCTTACTATAGGGAAAAGCTTTGAAGAGGAAAAGAGCTCTTTATTTAGAATGTCAGGAGCGCTTTTGCTGCACATGCTGATACGCAGGTGCCGGTGAGGCAGCAGGTATGGGGCTTTTAGATGGCCACTGGCTCGAAACAGAGTGAAGGCGAACCAGCTGTGATGTACTCCATTTGGGCATAAAGTGTCTCATAGCCTGTGACTGCTGCTGAGTCGCAAAATAACGCTCAGCAAACTTATTCACAGAGCCAACAAAGAGGCCGGCTGGAGACACTGGAGCATCCAACAGAGTGGCTTTTTCCTTATCACTCATTTCTGTGAGGGTCAGCCATATATGTTAATCCAGAACTGCCAGGTTGCCCACGGACTTTCCAATGGCCTGTGCAGTGATTTTCGTGGCATGCAGCGCTAAGTCTGTAGTAGTGCGGAGCTCTTTGAATGTCTCTGGATTGAAGCCGTGCTCGTCCATTTGCTTGAGGAGCATGGTTTAAAATACCTGGAGCACCACCATTGCGTGGTGTGTTGGTTCAGCTTGTCCTGCCACTGAGTAAGCTTTTCCTGCCAGTGTGGACATTTGACCACGCGGTTTGGAAGGATGTATGGTGCGTGTTTTCCATGGCCTTTTACACGCTGGGAAGAAGTGTGCCGCTACCGCCTCCTCCACAGGGGTAGTTGGTCATAACTGTTTTCTTCCCCATGATCTACATTAGAGATGGTGACGTCACTCTGTGAGAGCACGGAGAAGGGCATGCGCCAAGACTTAGACAGTTTGTTATGAACTTCGGGGAAGAATGGGGCAGATTTGTAGGACCCTGCCGTTTGACAATGTCCGGACTGCAGGAACCGTTCATCAAGGCAAGGCTGTTCAAGTTCCTCTGGGGGAGACCACTCAAGTTGAAGCCCTTCGACCACACTTGTAAGGACACGTAGCATCTCCCTGTCAGTGGTGCATGTTCCTTGCCCTCGCCTTGGGGAGGGGTAGCAGCATCATCCACTGACCACTTGCCTGATGCAGTGAGAGACAAGACATCATCATTATTATCCCCAGGATCAGAACTGCTGAATGAGATGATGCCTTCTGCTCTTCCAGAAGGCCGGAGCTGGTCTCGCACATAGCGTATTGGAAAACATGCACTTCATAGAGATTGAGGGGCTTGCTGGGTGTGTGCCACCACAAGGACCACCTTAAAGTCATCCTGCTCGATCTCGCAGCCCCGCCGTGCCTCCTTGTGTGAATCCTCGGGTATCACAGAAGAGGCTGTTGGGAGTGCGCAAGGCTGAATCGTCCCTCAGAACCCAGAATCGCAAGCAAACCCTCATGTCCTCACAGTGAGGACAGTCTGTCTCCATGAGTAAACGCAGCTCTCATGCTGATCTGACGTAGGGATGTGCCTCTTGCACAAGGAAAACGTACGGAACAACATCTTTAAAAAGACGTGAACACTTAAGTGAATCTTTTATATTTATATTTATATCACACAATATACAAAACACAATTACATTGTAAGGTTACACAAACCCTGCCGAAGCGCTGCTGAGGCCCATTCACCAGCGAAACGTGAAGTGGTGGGGTTGTGTGATGTTCGCTGGAGCACTGCAGGGGAGCGGAAATTCTTCCTGCGAAGATTCCGCCTGCTGACTCATGTATATTGACGAAGAGGGTAGAGCGCTTCTAGACAAGAGATGATCGCTGTCTTGAAGGAAGAAATTCTGAGGAAATGGTGTTTGTGCACCTGTTTTTATAGCGGGCAGTTTCGCACCAAAACAGTCAGGGCTCAAACACCATAGCCAGTATTAGAATATTGACATTATTGTAGAGAGGTTTCAACTTGGTCATGTAAGAAAGCACTGCCCATAAGCAGTAATAAATGCAATATCATGTGTACTGAGTTGTACTGAAGTGATGTCTGGCTCGCACGGCTGCATTTAGTCGTCATCACTCAGAGACACATAGCAGTGGAATCCGACACAAAGCAGGAACAGAGCTGGATCTGGCTGGCTCTGTTAACCTTGGGATATAATTCCTGAGGTTGAGACAGGGGAAACAAATATAATAATATTAGCATAGATGCCTTTACATTTTTTGCAGAGTTATAGATCATGATAAATGTTTCTGGTTCCGGCAGACCTAACTAAAGCAGCCTAATTGTGAGTTGATGGATAAATTAGGCGAATGCCTGGCTTCATAAATGAGTTTTCAGTCTAGACTTAAACTGAATGTGCCTGCGTCCCAAACAGTATTCCATAGTTTAGGAGCCAAATAGGAAAAGGAGCTACCTTCTTTTGGGGATTTTTATATTCTAGCAACTATTTACAGACCAGAAAGGAATATATCATGTTAGAAGGTCACTTAAATACTGCAGAGCTAGTACATTGTTTACGAAATTGTAAAATAAATATGAAATTTAACAGGAAGCCAATGTAACAATGATAAAATGGGGCTAATGTCGTATTTCTTGGTTCTAGTCAGCACTGTGGCTGCTGCGTTTTGAACCAATTGAAGTTTATTTATTGAACTTGCTGGACATTCTCCCAGTAATGCATTTAATAGTTTTTATAATATGTTTATTTTAAAGTTAATGTATGTTCTGTATGGTAGAATTGCCCAAGTGTTGGTCAGGACCATTTCCTATCTTCTGAAAGTTGGCAGAGACATGTCATGTCCATGGTAACAGTAGTTTATCAAAGTAAAATCTTGCTCACTGTAGTAAATCCCTCAAAATTGTATCTTACCTAAGAGAAGTATCTAAGGAATTATATGCAACACCCTCAACTCATTCCCTCAGGAATGGGGAAATCACGTTATAAATGTTATACTTGAGGGAAATATTTTAGGTGTTTTATGCAACAAGGCACAAAACTTTAGAGCTCCAAAAAGCAAATAAAGGCTCCAGTTGTTAAATTCATATCTTCAGAAGCGATACGATAGGCGTGGGTTAGAAACAGATCAATATTTAAGTTCTTTTTTTATTATGAATCTCCACCTTTGACCAGCTCGGTCAAGTAGGTGGCGATATGCACGAAGAATGTACAAAAAAATGTGGAAGTGAAAGTGACTTTTCCTTTAATCTGAAAAGTATGTACATACAAATATGGTCAGTTTTAAAATCACAGTTTTACCTACTTTTTTTCTTCCCCTCAGTCGGCTTGGCTTGGAGAGCTTAGCAGCATTCCTATTTTTGGGCCTGGGACAAATATAATTCCTACCATTCACATATACGACCTTGCAAGGTTTGAGAAAATTCATAACAAATCAATCATTGTTGCATTTGTGTTGATTGATGTTTTTAGTCTTGTTAACATTTCCATATTTGTCATTATTATCCTTAGAGTGGTTCAAAATATCATCAATCGCAAACCAAAGACGTACTACTTCATCGCTGTGGATGAATCCAAAAACACTTTTGAAGACATTGTGAAAGTATAATATCATTACACAATCTATATTTTTATCCCTGTGTAATTTATCATCTTCTTGTGTACTGAATGTACAGTAATTACTTAGTGGTGTTTGTTAAGGCAAGTTTCATTTCTATTGCTCGTCTCATGCTTAATGGTTTAAGGGATTTCAACAAACCCTAAGTATTAAACTTTGGTGTGTAACTCACACCATAAATGAAGTTACTAAGCATGTGGCTCTATCTTTCCTTAGGCCATTGCCTCTGCCCTGGGCTCTGGTAAAACAGAAAAAGTTACCAAGGAGGATGCCTATGGAGCAAAGGAATTTAAGGTATGCTGTTTTATTTAAACACACATTTTTTTTTCTATGTTATAAAATAGAACAGGATGATAATTTCATACTTTATTGTGTATTTTCGCAGGAAACTGACCTGCATTATCTGAATGTCAATCTTCGGGCTGAGTCTGTTGTCTTAAAAGAGAGATTCAACCTCCTCTGGGATTGTGAAACTGGAATAGTTGATAACATATTGCGTGTGGTGGAGGAATACAGACAAACACGGCAACTGTTGGTGAGAAATAAACTTTGCGTTGCAAGATGGTGTGCTTTGATAGCACTTGGTTAACGCTGTGTGTAACTTCCAGCTCCAAGGCAGAGAATCTACAGTTTGTGAGCTCAGCAAACTTGGTAACCATAGCTTATGTAATATACCATAGTTGCTACAAAAGTCTGAGACAACATTGAAGATCTAGGATTCAAAAATGTACCTGAAAATGGAAAGGATTTGGAAAACTTTAAATAAAAAGAAAAATTATAACATAAAATAAATAAGAATACAAATGTTTTTCTTCCATTGAAGCACGCAGTACAGTATACTCTTTGGAACATTCTCAAATAATGCTGGATATTTTGTTCATCATGTTTTGCATAAACTTGTGGAGTCCATGTTTACAAGCACGCTTAGAAGTTGTTCTTGTTTTATTGTTTTCAGCCAATAAAAATCTGTCTTCTTGGGCCCCCTGCTGTTGGAAAAAGCTCAGTTGCAGTAAAGTTGTGCAAATATTACAAACTTGTATATATTAACATCAAGGATGCCATTGAAGAGAAAATCAGACAACTGGTAAGTGAGAGCTACATAAGAGCTTCTATATGATTTATGAGCTATGGGAGGGGATATACAGCGACCCCAAAATTATTTGTAAAATAAGTCACAAATATTATGGGATAGTTCACCCAAAAAATTTTATTCTCTCATGATTTACTCACCCTCCTGGCATCCCAGATATGTATGACTTTCACCCAAAAAATTCATATACATAAGAGCTTCTATATGATTTATGAACTATGGGAGGGGATATACAGCGACCCCAAAATTATTTGTAAACTTAAGTCACAAATATTATGGGATAGTTCACCCAAAAAATTGTATTCTCTCATGATTTACTCACCCTCCTGGCATCCCAGATATGTATGACTTTCTTTCTTCTACAGAACACAAATAAAGATTTTTAGAATATCTCAGCTCTGTAGACCCATACAATGCAAGTGAATGGGTGCCAAAAATTTGAGCTCCAAAATTTACATAAAGGGAGCATAAAAGTAATCTATATAACTCAGTTGTTGAATACATGTGTTCAGAAACTGTATGATAGGTGTGGGTGTGAAACAGATAAAAAAAAATATTTTTTTAAATGTATCATAAGTTCTCAGTTACCCAGTAAGGGGGCAATATGCACAGATAAGGTGAATCACCAAAATCAGGAGAAGGAGAAAGTGAAGGAAAAAGGACTTAAATATTCATCTGTTTCTCACTTATCGCATTGCTTCAGAAGATATGGATTTAACCACCAGAGTCATCTGGAGTACTGTAATGTTGCACTTTTGTGGATTTTGGAGCTTCAAAAGTTTAGCACCCATTCACTAGCATTATATGGACCTACAGAGCTGAGATATTCTTCTAAAAACCTTTGTGTTCAGCAGATGAAAGGAAGTCATACACATCTGAGATGGTATTCGGGTGAATTAACCCTTTAAGAATGTCTGATTGCTATTCATTACCAAAAAAGGTCTGTTGGGTTTAAAATAATAAAACAAAGATATACTGTTTAAAATGGAGACAAAAATTATTTGGACACTTTCTGTTTGTAATATGTTAGTGGAACTTGTCCATAGTTAAAGTGAATAATTACACCTGTGGTTATTCTCCTGTAACTGGATGCACTAAAAATCCCCTTGGCTTGGGACCTGTTAGATAAATGTGCACTCTGTATTTTTTTTAAGTATGTCTAAGTAACTTATATTGGCTTACAGTGAGGCCTAGTTGCCTGGAAGATACACACACACACACACACACACACACACACACACACACACACACACACACACAGTATTTGGACACATAAGCGTCACTTATGTTTGAATGTGATTAGGGAAATAAAATTACTGTTCTAATTACATTCAGACATCAGTGATGCTTAAGTGTCCAAATACTTTTTGGGGACATTTGAGGATTTCTTATATGTAATATGATGTAATATGAATGTTTACGTTTTTAGGAGGAACAGCTTGAAGGAAATGGGATAAGTGAGACTGAGGAACTGCTCACTGCTGCTCAAGAAAAGCTTGAAACTCTAAATAACAACATGCTTCAGAATGATGGTATCCATGAATGAAGCTTTGACACTATACTTTACATTATAGATTTATATGTCTACAAAATATGTGAAAAGTTGTTCACCATTGTTCCAAAAACGTTTTTTGTATAATGATTATATATATTAGAAAATAATACAAGTAATGAATATATTATATGGCCAGTGTTACTTAATTAGATGTGTTTTGTTTTCTCATAGGCAAGTTGGATGACCAACATGTAATACCTATCATAAGAGAGAAGCTAAACTCAATACCTTGTAGGAATCAGGGGTTTGTTCTGGATGGCTACCCAAAGAGCTATACGCAAGCTAAAGATCTTTTCCATGGTTAGCTACAGCATATTCTTCTTAAACAAGAACATCTCAAATGAAATAGGAAGTCTTCACCTGTAACCTGTAAATGTTTTACAGATGAAAGTCTGGAGGCAGAAAATATCAGATCCACTAAACCCCAAAATAGCAAGATGTTAATTCCAGGTAGGTCATATACAGACATATTTCACTTCTTTTTTTTTTTTTTTAAATGTTCTTTGATGTGGAAGACAGTTAAGAGTTCATTCTTAGCTAGGGTAGACCGGGGTTCGTTGGCTACAGGGGTTGGTTGAGTTAATTTCTGGTAATTTTGTGATTCATTTCACAAGTGTAAGATATACAGTTAATATTCACCTTCTTGACTTACACTGATTGATTCTATCAGGGAATTTGAATACTGTAAAAACTCTCTTTAGTTGTTGCGGTAAAAGAATGTAAAAATGCTACAGTTAAAAAATGTGAATTAGTTAATGGGTAGGTACTGTCCATAGCATACACGGTAAAAAAGATAATGTATTTAACAAGACAATACATGGTAAATGTAAAAAAATTTGATTTAACACTAATTTAAAAAGTAGTGCTTTTTATGGTAAACTATTGTTGAAAATATGGTCAAAACAAAACTAAAAAATAAAAACTAAACAATAATTGGGTGTCTCCAGAAGTCGCTGCTTGACCCATGACATTTCATTACATTTATGTTTTATGTTTCTTCTTATTTTTAATATCAGTTGTGTACATTGGGGTGTTCTGTGTTATATTTGATGCAGTTTAGTTAATGTTTATTGCATTATTTTAGTGTATTTAGTGTAACATATGTGTTACCCTGATGGTGATTTGTGTTTGGGTGAGTGACACTGAGCATTGTCTCGACATTTGTAGTAATCATTGCTACTGGAAGTGCCACTCTATTTTAATAGTACATTTCTGACAACCACATCGCCAGTGTTTTGTTTGTTTATTTACAGATCTGTTAAGGTTAAGAAGGGTTTAAACCCATGTGTTAAAATGTTATAGAAATAATACAGTGAGAGATTTTTCATGATCCACTCAATTACCGATTGATAAAATCAAGTCCTGTCCTTAATTTATTTCTCTCTCGTTGCTATCTGTGTGTCTTATTATCCTGTTTCACTCTGAAAATTTTCACATTATTGAAGTAAAATTACATAAAGTTCATCCAGCTCAACTAGTAGGGCATGGCACTGCCAACATCAAGGTTACGGATTCAATCCCTATGGAAAATGTATATCCTAAATGTACTTTAAATCGTTTTTGGTAAAATTGTCTGCGAAATGTGTACATGTAAAATGAGTTGCAATGTACTTTCATGCTGATTTTATCAACCATTGGCCCTTTTCCCTACAGAATTCATCTTCTCACTTGATGCCACTGATGAATTTCTTAAAGAGCGTGTTCAGAGTCTTCCACAGTGTGTAGCAGAGGAGATGCACTACACCCAACATGAGTTTACAGACAATCTTGCAAAATTCCGGGAGGCTTTGGCAGAAGACGAGTCTGTGCTGGACTATTTTGATGAACTGGAAATCCACCCTGAACACATTGGTTAGGCACAGAAACTATCACTTATTCTTGTGCTCAATGAGAAAATAGTACATAAATAAGTTGACTGTTTTAAAGCAGCTTAGCGATGTTGTTGTTGTTGTTGTTGTTGTTGTTGTTGAGAATAGTATTTGCTGCCGTACTTTTCAGCGATCACCAGTTTTGATGACTGTGAGAATGTGGCCGTGTTGAAGAAAATAATTAAGACAGTGGGGCGGCCGCTAAACTATGGTCTGACCCCAGAGGAAATGGAGGAAGAGAGAAAGAGGAAGGAAGAGGAGTGGCACCAGCAGCTCAAACAGGATGAAGCTGAGAAGGAACTCCGAGAGATTGAGCATAATGCAAAAATAACTGCTCAAATAGAGGAATGGGTAAATTTTGACTAATTTTCATGCAAATTAACAATCCTTTGCCATTACCCTAACACTAAAGATGAACCACAACCACAAGGGCAGTTTTGCATAAGTCAACAAAATGTTCAGTGTTATAAATACCATATATATATATATAAGGAGAGGGGTAGAGAGATTATTTAATTTTTTAATTTTTTTGTAGATCAAACTTGACCCAAAACCATTTCACATTTCTTAAAATGTTGCCTGAAATTCTAAAGGTGATAACATGAAATGGGAGAAAAATATATAGATATACACTCACCTAAAGGATTATTAGGAACACCATACTAATACTGTGTTTGACCCCCTTTCGCCTTCAGAACTGCCTTAATTCTACGTGGCATTGATTCAACAAGGTGCTGAAAGCATTCTTTAGAAATGTTGGCCCATATTGATAGGATAGCATCTTGCAGTTGATGGAGATTTGTGGGATGCACATCCAGGGCACGAAGCTCCTGTTCCACCACATCCCAAAGATGCTCTGTTGGGTTGAGATCTGCTGACTGTGGGGGCCATTTTAGTACAGTGAACTCATTGTCATGTTCAAGAAACCAATTTGAAATGATTCGAGCTTTGTGACATGGTGCATTATCCTGCTGGAAGTAGCCATCAGAGGATGGGTACATGGTGGCCATAAAGGGATTGACATGGTCAGAAACAATGCTCAGGTAGGCCGTGGCATTTAAACGATGCCCAATTGGCACTAAGGGGCCTAAAGTGTGCCAAGAAAACATCCCCCACACCATTACACCACCACCACCAGCCTGCACAGTGGTAACAAGGCATGATGGATCCATGTTCTCATTCTGTTTATGCCAAATTCTGACTCTACCATCTGAATGTCTCAACAGAAATCGAGACTCATCAGACCAGGCAACATTTTTCCAGTCTTCAACTGTCCAATTTTGGTGAGCTCTTGCAAATTGTAGCCTCTTTTTCCTATTTGTAGTGGAGATGAGTGGTACCCGGTGGGGTCTTCTGCTGTTGTAGCCCATCCGCCTCAAGGTTGTACGTGTTGTGGCTTCACAAATGCTTTGCTGCATACCTCGGTTGTAACGAGTGGTTATTTCAGGCAAAGTTGCTCTTCTATCAGCTTGAATCAGTCGGCCCATTCTCCTCTGACCTCTAGCATCAACAAGGCATTTTCAGCCCACAGGACTGCCGCATACTGGATGTTTTTCCTTTTCACACCATTCTTTATAAACCCTAGAAATGGTTGTGCGTGAAAATCCCAGTAACTGAGCAGATTGTGAAATACTCAGACCGGCCCGTCTGGCACCAACAACCATGCCACGCTCAAAATTGCTTAAATCACCTTTCTTTCCCATTCTGACATTCAGTTTGGAGTTCAGGAGATTGTCTTGACCAGAAACACACCCCTAAATGCATTGAAGCAACTGCCATGTGATTGGTTGATTAGATAATTGCATTAATGAGAAATTGAACAGGTGTTCCTAATAATCTTTTAGGTGAGTGTATATACAATGGGGGTCAGATTTGATTTCTTAGTAAGAAGGGCTAAAGTCAATATATAAAAAGTTAATAAGAAAACGCATTGTGTTTACATAGGAATGACTAAATTGTTGAGCTTGTTATGGATGTGTATCTTCAGAACAGGAATGTGACGGAGGTGAAGAAACAGGAACATGAGCTGTTAGAGATGAGATCCATCCCCATTAGACATTACGTGATGAAATATGTAATGCCCACTGTCACACAAGCACTGGTGGAATGCTGTAAGATCAAGCCTGATGACCCTGTGGACTTTTTGGTAACACTTGTCTCATGGTATTCATATCATGTGCTCTATAAATAAATACAAATATTGATTTAAGCTTAATGGATATCATACCATCTTTATTCTGTTTCAGGCTGAATACCTCTTCAGAAACAACTCAGTTGATTAGTCCATTCTGCTATACTAATTTAACATACATTAAAGTAATTTCATGAAAAGTATGTTTATTTGTCTTTATTTAATGCCTTATTGTTTCAGTTGAAGTCAGAAGTTTACATACACCTTAGCCAAATACATTTAAAATCAGTTTTTCACAATTACTGACATTTAATTAGAAAAACATTCCCTGTCCTAGGTCAGTTAGGATTCTATTTTAAGAATATGAAAGGTCAGAATATCAGTAGAGATATCTGTTCATTCAGATTTCTTCGGAGCCAAGCTATTGTGCGATCAGCGAGCTGAGATCACTACTGTTCCACTCACCTCTATAGAGCGTCTGCTGTTGGATCTACGGCGCATATCAGCAGCTTTCTCCTTCTCTGCACGGTAGTGCAGCTTTGTCCCTGGGCACTTCAATAGTGCTTCTAAAAAGAGAGTATTTTCCTTAAAAGAGTTTATTTCTCTAAAAGAGCAAACACACTGCCGTTGAAAGCTGGCATTGAACGTCCTTTTCAGGACACGTCTTTGTAAAGATGCACCTTTCACTGCCCGCAACCAACCTCCTCGCTCCGCTCTCACTACCCTCGACAGCGTGGCGGCCCACGGGTACTCGGAGGTCCCCCAGATGGACAGAGCGGTTGCGATACACCTACGTCCAGAAAACGCTGCCACCTGGCAGGATTGCCCGGTGCTCCCCTCCAAGGCCTGTAGGATGACGTCGTCAGTGACCGCCAAAGCCTACAACGCCACTGGACAGACCGCCTCCGCCCTGCATGCCATGGCCCTCCTGCAGGTTCACCAGGCCAAGGCACTCTGCACTTGGGTAGTCCTGACCCCGACATGTTGTAGGAACTGCGCTCTGCAACCAAGGTCACAGCATGGACACTCGGGCAGGCGATTGCCACCCTCTTGGTCCAGGAACGTCACCTATGGCTGAACCTGGTGGAGATATGGGAAGTAGACAAATCCTGCTTTGTCAATGACCCCGTCTCCCAGCTCGGCATATTTACTTCGCCAAGCAGTTCTCGGCGGTGAAGAAACAGACGGAGGCCATTTCCCACATCATGCCCCGACACCGTTCCAGCGTGGGTCGTGCGTCCCCCTGCAGCTTCCAAACGTCAGGCAGCTACGCCCCAACCCTGGGCTCAGCTCTCAGTCCCAGTGTCGAGCTCCCTGCAGGAAGCGCACGGCCCCTGTCTCTCGAACGTCCTCGAGGACCCGGAAGGCTCCCAAGCATTCCTGAGACAGACACCCAGGGAACGAGACGTTGCTCCAGAGCTGGTCACTCCATCCCCCGGGAGAGGGCCGGGAGGAGAGTCCTTGTTTGAAGTTATTTCCTTTGCCGCACCACCTTTGGGCTGCGGTACACACATTCTCAATAAAACAGTGATTTCCTAATTTCCTGGGTCATCTGGCCTGCAAATGCCATTCTCACGGCAACCCGGTGCCACGCTCCGGCAGTCCCGGCATCCTGGAAGCAGACCCCTCGCCTACGGACCCACACCTGCTGCCCCCCGGCCGGCCAGTTCTGACGAGTCTAGAGGACGCCTACACTGGACCTCCTCCTCAGTCACAAACCCACCCCCCTGCCGGGTGCACGGAGCAAGGTAAGTGCTTCAAGCCTTCTCTCAGCACCAAAGCCTCGGAATGCGCTTTTGCCTCCCGACGCGACACTACCTGCTCCGCCCCGCTGCAAAGTCTCGCCAGGTACGTCAAAAGTGATAGTCCCCCTAGTGCCCCCCACACAGAGCTTGGACGCATGGCTTTCACTCCCCAACCGTCGCACTGGCTGGCCAGGACCATCCGACTTGTCTACGTGATTCAGTTTGCCAGGCCCCTTACCCCTTTCGGCGGCATCCGCATTACCTCGGTGCACAGCGAAGATGCCCACACCCTACGTGCGGAGTTCGCGACCCTTTTACTCAAAGATACGATAGAGCCACTGGGATTGATGCATATGAGACCGCTTCAGCACTGGCTTCAGACTCGAGTCCCAATAAAGGGCATGGTGCCGTGGCACATACCATGTGTTCATCACTTTCAACCCCTGGACAGACCTCTGTTTTCTGTGGACAGGAGTCCCTCTACAGCAGGTGGGATTTGGGAGCAGTTCGGCAAAGCACAGGTAGACCTGTTCGCTTCCCAAGAGACCTCCCACTGCCCGCTCTGGTACTCCCTAGCGGAGGCTCCCCTAGGTATAGGCACGCAGCTGGCCCCGGAGGCTGCGCAAGTACAAGACATTGTGTCCCCCCGGCCACGATGATGAACCGAGCCACTGTAATGGCTGAACCTTGTTCTCGGCTCCTCAGTGCAAAACTTGAATGAACAGATGCACGATTCCCTCCTTTTATACCCGTATGTCTGGGGGAGGTTCATGCATATTCTGTCTGCCAAATTCTCATTGGCCTTTTCTCATGTTCAGAGGTAACAGAGGCCTTCAAGAAATTCCCCTAGTGTCACTTCATTCGACACAACGTCTCATTCCCTCCATCAGGGAATGGAGGTTACAACAGTAACCTAGACGTTCTGCACACAAATTCTCTCTCGGATTGAGGTCAGTCAGGGCTTTGTTATGGCCACTCCAATACCTTTGTTGTCCTTAAGCCATTTTGCCACAAATGTACAGGTATGCTTTGGGTTATTGTCCATTTGGAAGACCCATTTGCAACCAAGCTTTAAATTTATGGCTGATGTGTTGAGATGTTACTTTAATATATCCACATAATTTTTCTTCCTCATGATGCCATCCATTTGGTGAATTGTACCAGTCCTTCCTGCAGCAAAGCACCCCCACAACATGATGCTGCCACCCACACACCCACCACATTCATAAGACGTTGGTAGTGTATAATGAGCTACATGCATTGCATTTAAATTAATTATTTTGTGCATTACCTGCATCCTTGTTGAATGTCAGGCAAATTTTTTATATGCATGGAAAATGTGGTTCTCATCAGGATTTGAATATAGGCTCTTTTAAATAATAAAGAATGCCACTATTAATTGTATTGATCGGCTAGTATTAACTGTGATTGTATCTGCCTTCTTTTGCAGTAACTTTAAATCACTATGACAACAGGCAGAAAGATATTAATACAAATTAGATCATAAATACAATTGTAAATATAAACATACAAATAATAATTATAATGAAAAAATAAACCACCTAACTACCTGTGGGTATTGGGCAGAGACAAATTCTCTAAATGCTCCGCAAGGATTGAGGAAAAAGGAAGCTTCTCAAGGACACTTGTATGAGAAAACAATGGCCCTGTCCAAATACCCACACTTGTAATCTTTGCCACTTGAGTGTGCGCATGCGACAGGAAATAAGTGTTCAAAACGGCCCCATGCCTAAAACATGCCAAATCTCTGTGCACTTAACCCACACTAAGTCCACACTAGTCTGAATACCACATCTTTCAGGCAAAGTGTATCCCAGAGTTCATCACATTCAGGGGCCCACACCCCACCTAACCGAGTGATCAGTGTATTTTCGCTAAGATGACGTTAAGGAAATCTTTTCAAAATAAGTTATTTATTATAATCAGGTAGTGAAACGTAAATGAAACATATATTTATTTTAGTATTAATTAATATATTCAACAATAGACTATATAACATGCTTGGGATGACTTAATAGCAGCATCATAATTACAAAATATTATTTATGTGTGTGTGTATAATATATATATATATATATATTGTTTTTTATTTATTTATTTATTTATTTATGTTGAAATTCTTGTTTAGTTCCCATGTTCCAGTTTCATGTTTGTTTTGTAGTTTTATTTCATGATTGGTTCTCCCTGATTGTTTCCCCTGGTGTTCCTTACTCCCTGATTTTATCCCCTGGTGTTCCTTGTTTTCCCTTGTGTATTCCTTGTTTCCCCTGATTAGTTTGTCAGTCTATACATGTATTTTCATGTTCTGTACCTGGTTCCCAGTGTTTTTTTTTTATTCTAAGTTACCTTGTTCATCTTTTGCTTACGATAAAAAGCTGCATTTAGATCCTCCATCCTCGCTTGCCTCGTTACATATAGAATAATGTTTTTATTTAAGTGTTATGCAGTATATTGAGAAACAAAGTAGAAAGAAATTGCCTATTTCATGTTTTACAGCAGTTATGGATGACACCATTTTACAGTTAAACATTTTTTAATGTGCAAAGTATTTAAAATAAATAATTAACTTTTACAATTATTTTCACACAATAAAACATTATAAAATATTTACTTTCACATTTTCTACAGCACAATACATGTCCAGCAACCAGTAGTGTAATAATAAATGAAAATATGGGTGTAAAGTTATTTATTATATTACACAACCAGCACCTACATTGTTAAGTCTACTAGTGTCCACACTCGCAGTTTTACCGTCTACACCAGAAATACTTAAGACAAGTGGGTAAGTAGGCAAGTCCAAAACCGCAAGTGGGGGTATTTGAACAGGGCCACTGGAGCATCCTATTCGGTCGAAGCACATGACGCACGCATACATTTATGAAGCTAAATTCATGACAAAAGTCTTTGAAGCATAATAGCATGGTGAACAGTGTTGTGAAAGAGATTCAGCGTCAACTGTTGAGCATGTCGGCAATGTTGACGAAGGTTGTTGCTGACTTGGAGGATCTTGCTGTACTACGTCAACTGATCACTGCCATGGAGACTAAATTCACTGAGATGGTTACAAGAGTGTCGGATGTTGAGAAATGGGTAGATTATCTGGAGTCATCAGAGAGGGAATTAGATGCTAATCCACTAGCGACCAAGATAGACTTGGAGCATTTCTGGGAAAAGTTGGAAGACGAAGAAGGTCGAGATATGGTGAAATTTCTGGATGGGCACTTCCCGAATCTGCTCGACATAACAGGCCATGAGCTGGAAATCGAACGAGCTCACAGAGTACACTAGGCAAGGAGTAAATCAAAGCTTTCTTGGAAGAACCACAAAATGTTCTTGTTCCCAGACTTTGCGAATCCAACAAGAGAGAAACGTGATCAATTCAAGTAATGTAAGAAACTCTTATGTCAACGGAAGGTCACTTTTGCACTGATGTTCTTGGACAAATTGAGAATAGATACTAAGGGTGGCTGCAAAATATTTACATGCCTTCATAAAGTCAATGGAGTGGCCATTGTGTGATAATTTCTATGCTGCCGAGTGGTCCTGACTCACTGGACATTCACTTAGCCGTCCGAGGAAACTGAGCATCTTCTTCCTTTCTTTTTGTGCTGGTTCCGCCTAGCAGCTAGTTTGTTTTGTGGGATAGCACTCCAAGACAATGCACATTCTTTGTGCTTATGCCTCCTGGTGGTTGGAGTTTGTTCTGTGGAATATTTCTTGCAAAACATTGGAGTGATTAGGGCATCTGTTGCACTCATGTAACAGCCGAGTGGGCCTGACTCACTGAACATTCACTTGACTGTCCGAGGAAACTGGCCACCAATTTTGTTTCTTTTTGTGCTAGTTCCACCTAGCAGCTGGAGTTTGTTTTTTGAAGAAACACACTTTCGGAGCAGTTATGTGGATTAATCTACATGTTTGTGCATATGCCTCCTATTGGCAGGAGTTTGTTTTATAGATTATTTTCTGTTGTGTAATTCTGTCTCACAAAATTTGTATCGAAGCACCGGACTTAAGCAATCTGATGGCAAAGTTGTCGTGAGTTTAGAGAGATGGATAGCGGTTGGACCTAACACTGTTTTTCTTTTTTCTGTGCTTTTTGTTTGGGGTTTGATTGTTGCACTAATGTTGGAATGTGGTCATTATAATTAAATGTTTTAAACACAATCTATTTATTCTAATATGTCAAAATGTCAAATGTAAATATGAGTGGATTGTCTCTCTCCACGTGGAATGTGAATGGGTTGGGGCACCCCATAAAAAGATGGAAAGTTATTTCTCTTCTTAAACAAAAGAAATATGATATAGTTTTTCTTCAAGAAATGCATCTTTCCCCGCAGGAAGTTGAAACATTTGGGAAGATATGGGGTGGACATATCTTCTTTAGTGCTGGCTCAAGGAAGAGCAGAGGAGTCATTACACTGATAAGTAAGCATCTACAATTAAAATGTCTCAAACAGATTCAAGATAAATTAGGAAGAGTCATTATTGTTTTAGCAGAAATTCAGGGGCAATATCTGATTTTGGCTAATATTTACACACCTAATGCTGATAATAAGGGTTGATATAATATTGGGAGGAGTCTTTAATAAATTGATGGATTCAGTCCTTGATCATAGTGAAGCAAAAGTGTGTAAGCCCCCTAGAGCAACACTGACGCTTCACAGGATGTGTACAAATCTTGGTTTTACAGATATACTTTTGAACCCATCCAGTAGGGATTATACATTTTTTTTCATCAGTCCATAAGATTTATTCTAGAATAGATTTTTTTTTATTTTTTTTTTTATCTAATTCCTTCATGTCATCTGTTATCGATTGCTCAATTGGAAACATCTTATTCTCAGATCATGCCCTGGTGAGTTTAGGGGTGTTGCTACATACAGAGAAAAATAAATCATATAGTTGGTACTTTAATGTATCCCTTTTACAAAATCCTGAATTCCAACAAATGTTAAAGGCCGAAATCAGTGTTTATATGGAGACCAACTGGTCCTCAGTATCCTCTGTGGGTGTGGCTTGGAAGACAATTAAGGTGGTTCTTAGGGGTCGGATCATACAGTATGCCTCATTCATCAAATAATCCAAAGCATGAGAACTCGTGGAGTTGGAAGGGAATATTAAAAGTGCACCGAATATCATCAGATGGCCTCAGAGAATTGACCCGATTGAAATACAGATATAATAATTTTTTGTCACAGAAGGTGGAGATTTGTTTACTCAGAGCAAGACAGTCATACTTTGAGTCAGGGGACAAAGCAGAGAGTATGTCTTTTTCTACCATTCCCTCAGTGAATCTGCTGGTGAAATTTTTACCTCAGCCATTAATATTAATAATACTTTAAAAGAATTCTATCTTGATCTCTATAGTTCCACATCTTTGTCAACTGATGAAGATATTAGAAACTTTGTCTACTGATGAAGATATATAGTGGAACCATTAGAACTCCGCAAACTGACAAATGAGCAAAAAAATTCTCTTGATTCTGAGATAACTTTAGAGGAGCTTAGCGAGGTAATTAAGCTAAGCTCTGGAGCCAGATGGCTTTGCCGCTTTTTTAGATCGTATGCTACAGAATTGGCTCCAAAAGTTTATAAGGAATCATTAAAGAATGGAAAGCTTCTGCCAACCATGATGCAAGCCCGAATCAATTTGATTATTAAGAAGATCCAAGCGAGTGTAAGAGTTACTGTCCAATTTCCCTGATCTAGCCAGACGTTAAAATATTGTCAAAAACTGATTATGTCTTCTGATAACATTAGTCATTTCATCAATGTGGTCAGTGGCATATGATCATACTCCGATCGCTGCCATCTCACTTGACACTGAAAAGGCATTTGATATTGTAGAATGGGATAGTCTTTTTAAGATTTTGGAAATGTAAGGATTTGGAAATACATTTAATGGATAGATTAAGTTACTTTATAGACACAGGTAGGTAGCAGCAGTACAAACAAATGGACTGCTATCCAGAGTAAAGTAACAAATTACTTTACTCTGGATAGGAGCACGTGTCAAGGTTGCCCTCTTTCCCCATTATTCTTCTGTCTTGCCCTAGAACCAATATCAGCCACGATAAGAAAGGAGGATGATTTTCTAGGGGTGATGGCAGGAGGTGTGGCGCATAAGCTTTTGCTTTACGCAGATGATATTTTATTTTTAGTCTCCAACCCTACTAGATCTACGCCTTGCATCCACAGAATGATTCATTCCTTTTCTCGGGATACATAGATAATAGGTCTAAATCAGATGCTTTGTCTCTGACAGCATACTGCCCGATAACGGCTTTTCAGCTGGGTGCCTTTTAGTGGCTCAAACAGGGCATTAACTATTTGGGTATTTATTCCCAGCAAATTTGTCTGATATAGTAAATTTTTACCCTTTAACAAAAATGTTTTTGAGCGATGTGGACAGATGGGCTTCATTACATTTATCGATGATTGGGAAGGTTAATGTTATTAAAATTAATTGTATTCCAAAATTCAACCACCTGCTACCAGTCTCTCCCTAAAGATGTCCCCCTCTCTTATTTCAAGCAATTTGATAGCATAGTCTTTCATTTGGAATGGTAAACGTTCCAGATTACATTTCAGTAAGTTGCATAGGCCAAATGACAAAGCTGGGTTAGGCCTACCCAAGATTTTGTTTTATTATTATGCATTTGGTCTCAGACATTTGGCTCATTGGTCGCTTCCACCTGAGACAGCCCCTCCCTGGTTTTGTACTGAACAGGAAGTTCTTGCCCCTATTTCGTCCATTACAAAGCCTTTCTATCAAACTAACCAGAGAAGTTAAGTTACACCCCGTTATCTCGCATTTGCACTCGGTATGGACAAAAGTGTCCAGAGTGTTTAATTTGGACATTTATTTATATGTTGCTTCAAGCATATGACTGAACCCAAAATTATGTATTAATAAGTCCCCGTTCTGCTGTTCAGAATGGATTGTGAGGAGGGTTAATATGCTCGGTGACCTACATGAGATCAGAGTGCTGAGATCTTTTGAAAATTGGTTCAATATTTTTGGATTCACAGATCTCAGTTCTTTAGGTATTTACAGCTGCTCCACATGCTATGTACTATTTTTGGGAGTATAATACACCCCCCTAAAGCAGCAGATACTCTAGGAGGGGTGATTACTGCTTTGGAAAAAGGTGGCATTAGTGGCATCATGAGGCATCCGTATATTACTCCCTGCTAATTCAGAGTCTGGGGGACGAAGCTTTAACTTATCAAGAGATTATGGGAGAAAGATTTAAACTTGGTATTGGAGTGTGGGTTAAGATTAAAAAAAAAATAAACTAATGTCTGCATACAGAGACACAAGGGTGCGCCTTATGCAATTCAAGATTTTACATTGATTCTATTGGATCCCCTCTAGATTGTATAGGCTTGGTCTTAAAGACACACCCACCTTCAGGTGATGCCAGTCAGAGTAGAAAATAGGCACATAAAGAGTTGGGTCCTAACCAGTGTCATGATCACCAGACAGATAGTTTTAAGGTGATGGAGTTCGGCCTGAGCGTCCTTATTTCAGGAGTGGTGCTTTGAGATGGGGATGAATTTGGACTTGTTTGTGGGGAAATGGGGCGGATATCTGGTGTTTCTAGAGGGCTCTCAGGGAGGGGCAGTGGAGAAAGAGGTGTAGTTGTCAATATGTGTGATATATATATATATATATATATATATGTATATGTGTGTTTGTATTTATTTTACTTTTTTCTGTGTGTGTGTCTATAATCATGTATGACCACTGGGATGTTTTTGGGGGCCAGGGTGGGATTGGGAGGGGTAATAGTGGGGGTTTATTGTTGATTTTGTTTATATATGTGTTTCATATCTGAATCAATAAAAACATTTTTATCAGAAAATCTCATAAATATATATTATTTGAAAGGAAGGACATGGGATCATATGAGTGCACTAGTATTTGCCAGGTTAAAATAAACTACAAAATGAAACATAATTTTATAATAAACTGATGTCAATGGGTGACACATTGACAATGCTAATCATAAACCATACCCAATATTATTTAATATATTATATTTCCGTTAATTGTAATTAAATTTTAAACAAATAAAAATAAAATACTGTGCTAAATTTGGATCAGGTTTTCTTGAAGGCAAATCAAAGACAGACAAATCAACAATAAACACAAGTGCCGTTTTAATGTAACAACCGTTTATGATTCAACTGACTTCACAACTATATGAAGTGCAACAGTTAAAGAAACCAAGTGAGCCCAGTTTAAAATCTGTGGTCAACTGCATCTTAATTAAAGCGTGTTGAAAGGGCACTTCTCCTTGAGGTGATGTAAAACAGATCCAAAATGAAATTTGGGTTTAATTACGTTGGTTTTAGTAAATACAAATATGTGTGTGTTTTCTTAAATAATTAAACTAATTAACTACATTAAATACATATTTTTGTAATTATTTTGTGCTGGAGGCTACGATCTACTGCTTTATTTATATAATTTATTTATCATCTGTGGGTCGACCATTGGGGTGCAAGTTTCTTGGGTCTGTGAAGTCTGTATAAAAAGTATAAAGAGGTTAACGTGTTGGCAGGCTTATTTCATGTGCACAAAAGGGCGGTGGAAGCACTAGTATAGGGTAAATGTACAAACATTAACTGATTAAGTGGAGAGCTCCGCTTTGCGCACAAACTGATGATCAATGCATAACAATGTGCACAGCGCCCTTCTGTGTCATAGAGGAAGATGAGAGTTTGTAAAGAGAAGGAATGTCGGAAGATGCGCCAAGATAGTCAATTTCCCTGTAGATACAGTATAACATTTACGACATTCCTTCAGAATTTAATACTATTTCATGCGGCCACTTTGTACCAACTCGTGCACAAAGGTAGGCCTATTGTTTATTGATTTAGGCCTAATTAATTATTTTAATATATTATTTAATTTAATATTCTTTTTTTCTTGTTTCTGCTCATTTCTTTTCAAATTGAAAAACAAACAAAAAACATACATGGCTTCTCTCTCTACTTGTAGCTTTGGTCTTCACCAGTCAACATTGCACCACCTACTGATGAGAACGAATAGTACCAGGTTGAGATTGTGCATCGGTACTCTGCTGCTTTTCCTGCAGTTCCCGTTTTGAACCACTGAATTTTAGCTCTCAGATCTTCTCCTATTCCTGCCTTATATGTAGAAATTATATGTAGATGTAGATGATTTCACATTGGCTATTCCCTTTTCCTGTAGTAGATTTTAATCTGCAAGAAATTATTAATGATAAAAATAGAGTAAGAGTAAAGGATGCAAAGGTGAAACAGTAGCACAGAATTAATACTCAATGCGTACAATTTTCACTGATGGTTCTAAAGATCCTGAAACAGGTTGAGCATCAGCAGCTGTATATGTCCCACATATGTCCACAAGTTAAAATTGGTAAAATAGTATCTGACCAAGTAGGAGTTTATTCAACAAAGATGGTAGCAATATTATTAGCTATCATGTGGATGGAGGACACTCAGCCAGTGAATGCGGTGATATGCTCAGATTCATTCTCTGCCTTATTAGAGGGAGATCTTCAAGACAAGGCAATTTACATGAAATTCTTTTACGTATGTATAGAGTAAATAAATTAGGATGTGTTTCCTGTGGGTTCAAACACATGTGGGAGTGGATGGAAATGAGGAAGTTGATAATTTAGCAAAGCAGATGCTGATATGATCACATATAGAAATGAATATCCCACTAAGTAAAGAAGTTAAGGCCAAAATCAGAACAGCTATAAAAGGGAAATGGCTAGAACTTTGGAATGAGGAGGGAAGAGGAAGACATCTTTATCATATTCAAGATCAAGAGGGAATTTTGGTAGTAGAAGAGAAGACACAATAATTACCAGACTTCGTCTTGGACATACAGCTCCATATTATTCCCTATATAGAATGAACAAACATGAGTCTGGGAATTGTAGATTATGTGGATCAGCAGAAACTGTAGAGCATGTACTAATATACTGTACTGCTTATGAAAATGAAAGAGTATTTCTGTTGGAAGAAATAAGAGAAATGGTGATAGGAATTCTAACATTTAAAACACTGCTGCATAATGGCTTGTATTATCATAAAATATATAATGCATTAATGAGATACTTAAGAAAGGTAGAATTGTTTAATAGGATTTAGAAGGTAATAGATTTTTTTTATAAAAATGTTCTCCATTCCACCAATAGTCCACACTCCAGTCCAGTAGGTGGCGGGCACTTTTCGTTTGTTTGCCAACCGCAATAAAACGCCAAAAAAAGAAGAAGAAGAATTTGAAAAAGTGAAATAGAACAGGCTCAATTGTACCCTTCGAAAAATCTAGTTGGTATTTTCAAATGAACTGAATATTTTGGAAATTAACTTTGGAAGTTGAATATTTATGGTTGCATTTTCAATAATGAAATTAGTTGTGAAATATTTCCAAATGAAATATTAAATGCTTAAAAATACAACCATGTTAAATTTCAGCCTCCCAAAATGCAAGCATTGAAAATTCAACGCATTTAAATGCAAACACCAATAATACAATGCATTTTTTTTTTCATTAGAGAAATTCAACATGATACATATACATTCTCCTCCTACACATCTGACACAACAGTTTTAATTTGTGTTTCACCTTTGTGGTTTCAATAAACCATAATTGTCACATACTCAACTGTGTATCTTGAATTATTTGATTTTATTATTAATATATTAATAAAAAATCTAAGTAACAAAGACAAACACGCCGCCACTGCTGCACAAAAAAACATGCTCTGAAGTGAGGCGTGAGAGATCAAGGACATTTTATTTTACAAACACATCTTGCTTTGATTCCTCTGTCCTCATTTCCTTCCATCATTTCCTCGTTTCTTAATAGAGTGGTGTTAGAAAGCAAGGAAAGGAAGCAAGGAAAGGAAACGAGGACACACACTTTCAGAAATGAGAAGCACCCCCATAAGATGGAGGGAGGTTAGCGAACAAAGCCAATGTGGAATTTATGAAGATGCGGTTGCCACTACCTGAATTTTGAGGGAGTTACTTCGTCTGTAGAATTGGGTTGTTGTCACCAGCCTGTCGGGCACCAACAATCAGGCTACGGTCGAAATAACTGAGATCATATATTTTCCCCATTCTGATGGTCGATGTGAACATAAACAGAAGCTCCTGACCCGTTTCTGAATAATTTTATGCACTGCAGCCACACGATTGGCTGATTAGATAATCGCATTGATGATTGTTGGTGCCAGATGGGTTGGTTTGAATATTTCTGTAACTGCTGATCTCCTGGGATTTTCACAGTCTCTAGAATTTACTCAGAATGTTGCCAAAAACAAAAAAACAGTTCTGTGTGGACAGAAATGTCTTGTTGCTGAGAGAGGTCGACAGAGAATGGCCAGACTGGTTTGAACTGACAAAGTCCTTGGAGCCTGCATCGCTTATGCCAGGATCCCCTACTGGTTTTATAGATTATTAGAAAGAGTCAGATATGTTCTTTTCAATATTGCTTTGATTTTTTCCAATTACTTTATACATAATTGTAAATGTAACAAGATAGGAAATAGGAAAGCTGTGAAAACTATTAAAATGTTCAAAAGGTAGAGTCTCTCCCCTGACATATAACATATTGTTACGTTGTATTTTTTTATGATTATTATTATTATTATTTATAATTATAAAAGTTGTTGTCCCTTTAAATTCAGTATGTCTTTTGCAAAAAAAAATTATATCTTACTGGTACGTTAAAAAAACAAAAGACGTATGTCAGGCTGCGTCAGTAAGGCATGCGTTATGACGTCACTTCCCGTTGCAATTGGCAGTTGGCGTTGCAGGAGCGCCATGTTGATGCAAACAAAAGAAACAACATCATTGCTTTCATAACAGTTCATTACAGAATGAAAATGATGGCGGAATATAACATGCTGCCCAGCTTTCCATAAACCGGAGCTCTTCATAATGCCGTTGTAAGTATTTCGCCGGAGTTCAAACACGAATACGATGAGAGTAAACGCGTTGTCTGGGGCCTAATGTCACGAAACAGACCCAAACTCGACGCGTTCTTAGAAGCACTTTCTGGTGCGCTCTATTTTCTGAACTAGTTTACTCATTTCCCCCCACATTTGACAGCAAAATATTCTGTATGCAGTTCGTAATGCCATAAAAATAACAACAGGCCAACCGATGTAGAGATTCAGTTTATAGTAAATACGCCGGCTTGTATGCACAGAAATAGTTAAATCTGTTTTGCATTCATAGATTTGTTCAACTTTCTGCAGACATGTAGATCAGTAGTTTACATCGTGTTGATATCGGTCTTTGACCTCGTGTTAACGCTTATACTCTATAAGGGGGCGTTCACATACGCATTCTTGCGTTCCTAAAGCAAACAATAAAGACTTCCATCAGATGTATGTGTAAATGTAAATCAATTATTAATAATGGCACAGATGGAGCGCAAGAACGTGAATACCACTTAAGACAGCTGTACAACAAGTCTTCTACTTGTGCTCCTATTAAGCGGCTATATTTGCCCCGTAACTGATTTTCAGGGTCAGTTGTTTGCATATTTCCTCTAACATATAACACGCAACGTGTCGTCCACTTATGCCAACACTTTAGTTTAATCAGTTAATTAAAATGGTCACTGCAGTGTCTAAACTCAGTTTGATAAAAAATTACATAAAAACAGAATATTATGAAACATATCAATCGTTAGATATAAAAAAACCCCAAAGGAATTCAGTACTGGTGGCGTATTTGTCCCCACATTCTAATCTAAATATCTCAGTTTTGTAATTTTTCAGTGGCTTTTTAAAAATATTTTTTTTTAGTGCACAGCCCTGGTTCATTTTTTTTTTTACCACGATAGTCTTCTAAATATACTTCTGAGAGTGTAAGATGGTGCGCAATTACGTTATCGTAATTACATGATGACAACTTGGATTTCCTACTGATAGGTTCACATCCTCAGTAAAATAAGTAATCAATACACCAATTAATCTATATGTCTATAATCTCTAAAGTCACTATCATTCTGGTTGTTTATTAAGATGTTACAAAAGTCAAGTAGGAGAAAGTTTTGATTTCCAATGAGTGTTTATGAGTTTGACAATGATATGAACAATACTTGGAAAATTGTAATAATGAAAATTCTTTTGGTTTCGAAGTGGTACACGTGAGAGGTGAATAAATAATAACAAAGACATAACTGATTCTATCATCTATCACTTCCAGCATATGTCATTATGCAAAGACAACTTTTGTCCCTCCTGAAATGTTTTTATGTAAAATGTATAAATAAAGAAAAAGTATGCCAAAATCCCAACCGCAATGTCTATTATGTTTTTCGAAAAGTCACAATATAATTTTCTTTTACCCTGTTTAGAACCTGACATTTTATCCTTGAGACTAGGGCTGCACAATTAATCAAATATATAATCAAAATTAGTTACAGCTGCCACAATTAACTGATTGTAAAAAGTTTCAATCAGAGCAGCTCATGTAGGTCTACTCATGTTGCATCAATTTTTGCAGTGGTTGAGCATATCAAGTCCCTTGCATGCTTCTGTGTACTGTATATTTATTTAAATAAATTAAAGGCCGATTTGAAGTTGAATTCATTAACTGATAAAACGGCAATAATGTAGGCCTAATTCTGAATTTTTTTTTGATGTGTTGGTGACATAATAGGTATGCAGTTAATCAACAAAAGTAAGCATTTTAATGTACATAGTATTAATCTAAATTAATATTAATTACAATATCAAGGGAAGAAACATAAATTATAAATTTTTGTCATCGTGCAGCTCTACTTGAGAAAGTGTCGATTTTTATCTGTTGGCTTTTGCTCTCTTCGCATTAATGTTTTCAGTGAATCAGTTGGTTCAGTCACTGGTGATCTTATGTTCGAAATGTTTACCGATGTCACACAAAAAGACAAACATGTTTCCGTATGGTCTGATTTTTTTTTTTTCTCTCAACAGTCCAATCACCACTCAGGTTCAAACAGCTCAGCAGACCCCAAAGCACTATGGGATCACATCTCCCATCAGCTTGGCGCCGCCGAAAGAGGCCGATCTGGTGCACACGCGCAAGCTGACGGAGACGCTCCGACCCTTTGGAGTTTTTGAGGAGGAGCTGGAGCTTCAGCGGAGGTAAACGAGTCCCACTTCACTGAATTACATGTGTATGGGTCACATCAGTTTGTCCGATTGTGTCTGAGGCCGTTAGTGATAGGCTTGATTAATTTGATATGAAAGTACGTTGTCTAACATTGTTTATTTTGCCCTCAGAATCCTTGTGCTTGGAAAGTTAAATACATTGGTTAAAGTGTGGATCCGTGATGTCAGTGAAGCTAAGGTATTTTTATGTCCCTTAATTTACTATGCATACATAAACGCATATCATTAACCACTCATAGATACTGACTCTTGACTGTATTTACAGAATATTCCAGCTTCAGTGATTGATAGTGTTGGTGGAAAAATCTTCACGTTTGGATCCTACAGGCTTGGAGTTCATACAAAGGGTAAGTGATACATAGCCTTAACTGTGCATCTGTAATATTGCTTCCGCTAACCTAAAGACATCTCCTTGTATAGGTGCTGATATTGATGCTCTCTGCGTGTCCCCCCGTCATGTGGAGAGAACAGACTTCTTTTCCTCCTTTTATGAGAAGTTAAAGGAGCAGGAGGAAGTAAAAGACCTGCGGGTATGGTGACTCCTGTAAATGCTGTGTACATATACACCGTTCACACACATTCTATGCAGCTTTCCAATTGATTTTTACTCTTGCCTTCTAGGCAGTGGAGGAAGCATTTGTTCCAGTGATTAAGCTGTCCTTTGATGGCATTGAGGTATTTTTACAAACCCTACTCTATACTGTATATATAGTTTCTTCATCTTCGGGCAATTTCTTGTACCAGGGGTTGATTTTTATTAAACTCACCGATTTTAGCTCTTTTCTATTTGTTACAGGAAGGCCACATTAAAACTGACATGGAAACTTTTTACCAGGCCTTTATCATTTATTTTTTGGTACTTTTCAAATACCTTTGTGTGTATGTTTTGGCCTTGTCCCAAACCCAGACTTTAAATATTAAACTATAAAAATACTAATGATTACATATTTAAAACTATGATAATCTAAACAGACTGAAATAAACACATTTTATAAAAAAAAAAAAACGATTTCAATATTGTGTGAGTAATTTCTATTACCGGTAATTTTCCACAAATTATGACACAGTTGTGGCGGCATTTCCACCACAGCAAACAATTTTTAATCTAATCTAATCTGTTTTTTTGTAAATTTGTTTACTTGTTAAATAAGTTGATTAAGTGCCAGTGAAGAGCATGCTTGATTGAATATTAGACAAGTGACTTTTAAAGAAAACTAAGAAAAAGCAATTGAAAAATAACCTGAGAGCAGAGTATTTGTATTGGGCATAATTTCCAATCAAGCTATACTTTTGTGTAAAAATTAAAAAATATTATTTAATTGTGTGTATTTATGATACATAAAATGTTAGCTATGAAATTAGCCTTAGCAAGGCAATGGACTCGTTAATGTCAAAACCTTAATGTAATTTCCATCACAGAATTCTATTGAACACTATACAACATTTTAGATGTGCTGGAAATGGCACTGTGGTGGGAATTTTCATGACTTTTAGAAAAATATGACAAATTTCCTGTGGTGCGTGCCTATACACTGTTGGACATTGTTAATAGAAAATTTTTTAAATGAGACTTCACTTTCTTGATCTCTGCAGTGCTAAAAGTACCTGAAGTTGAAGAAACACTCATATGTGTCACAGGGTTCCCACGCATCCTGGAAATTTTGCAATTCAGTTTTCCAGTCATTGAAAAGTCATGAAAAATACCTTGATGTCCTCCTGGAAAATATGTATTTTCTCCTGGAAAATAGAATTGTTTGACTGTTGCTAACAAGGTTGTGTCTGCTTGTACTGCGTTTTCCACATGTAATATGTGGAAAACATGGACCAAATCAGCTCTTTAAAATGACATTAGATATAAAATGCAGAATGTCATGGAATATGACATATTTGGACAAAAATAAATGTTTGAATACACAATTAATACAATATTAATTGTGAAATGTCCTAGTGTGATAATTAAACTGCAAATGTGATTTAATTGAATAAATATAATCTGCAAGTGAAACGCGCTTTAAATTGAATGAGTGAAGCTGGCCACTCATACACCGAAAACATCACTCATGATCATCACATGTGCTCTTGTGTGTGTTTGTGAGATGTCATAGAGCAGAGCGCACTGAAGTGTGCAGCACATACACACTATGTACAGCTCTGGAAAAAATTAAGAGACCACTCAAAAATTATCAGTTTCTCTGGATTTACTATTTATAGGTGTGTTTGAGTAAAATTAAAAAAATTTACATACACAATACTAATATTTTAACTTTGGAAGAGTTCCTAAATCAATATTTGTTGGATTTGTATTTTGTATGCTCTCTAGCAGTCTTTCACACTGCTGTTGGGTGAAATTATGCCACTCCTGGTGCAAAAATTCAAGCACCTCTGCTTTGTTTGATGGCTTGTGGCCATCCATCTTCCTCTTGATCACATTCTTGAGGTTTTCAGTGGGGTTCAGGTCTGGAGATTGGGCTGGCCATGACAGGGTCTTGATCTGGTGGTTTTCCATCCACACTTTGATTGACTTGGCTGTATGGAATGGAGGATTATCCTGCTGGAAAAAAACAATCCTCAGAGTTGGGGAACATTGTCAAAGCAGAAGGAAAAAGTTTTCTTCCATTATAACCTTGTATGTGGCTTGATTCATGCGTCCTACACAAAGATGAATCTGCCTGATTCCAGCCTTGCTGAAGCACCCCCAGATCATCACCGATCCTCCACCTGGTCTTCTAATGGTTAGACGGAGTCCTGGAGAGGCCTTCAAGCCATAGTGTCTCGCCCCCACTTTGAAATTTGGTGGAGGATCGTGATGAAGTCACCCAACAGCAATGTGAAAGACTGCTAGAGAGCATACCAAGGCATGAAAGCTGTGATTGAAAATCAGGGTTATTCCACCAAATATTGATTTCTGAACTCTTCCTAAGTTAAAATATTAGTATTGTGTTGTTTAAAAATGAATATGAACTCTGAAAACACTGCATATTTTTTGTTATTTTGACCAGCTGTCATTTTCTGCAACTAAATGACACAATTGTTTTTGGAATTTGGGAGAAATGTTGTCAGTACATAGAATAAAACAAAAATGTAAATTTTACTCAAACACACCTATAAATAGTAAATCCAGAGAAACTGATAATTTTGGAGCGGTCTCTTAATTTTTTCCAGAGTGGTATTTATTTAATTAAATCACAGGTTTATGGGAATCAATCACACTGGGCCATGTAGCAAACTGCTTATCTGGATAGATACACCAAAAACATGTTTGTTTTTTTTGCATAAATATTGCACTTGCTGGGCTCAAGGTGTCCTGGAAAATTCTGAAAAGAGTGGGAACCCTGATGACAGGAAATTCTTTTCCACCTTTGGGCCGAATGGTTTTGAGCACAGCGAGGAACGGTTACAGTGACAATTCCACTTGAGCATGGTTTGGTACAGTACGATAACCAACCGTTCCTGGCCTGGATTTCTCAACACAGTAAGCTAACTGCTGGTGGAACTCCTGTAGTGAAGTAGTGACTTTTGATTGGTCACAAGTCAGTTGCCAAGGTAACTCAGTTTACATAAGTAGCTGGCCAAGTTTGCTAATAGTTAATAAAACCAGTGTACGTCAATGAATCATGATAATGTGATGATTTTCTAGTGCAGTACATTATTTTTCTACATGCCTTTTGTGCCAGCGAGGTAGATTACGTGAGCTAGCGCATTAAATAAATGAAAATATTACTTGTATAATATTTCTGTCAATAAAAGTCCTTAGCAGTGCTGAAAACTGGTATGCGATCATCCTCTATTGTGCACTTGGGCTAACGTTTACCTAGAGTATCAGGCTGTTGGCAGCTCTTACATAACCTTAGTTACAACTAACACATTTATTTACAGTGTAATCTTGATTCACAGCACCACAGTGGAAAATGAAACCATAACCATGCCAACTGGCACAATTCTGCAACAATAACCGGTCAACCCCATGATGCAAAAGTGGCAATTGACAGTGTAACAATAGTTCACCCAAAAGGGAATATTCTCTTGTTATTTACCCTCAAGTCATTTTGAACCCTTGTGACTGTATTTCTTCCATGGAACACAAAAAGTGATGTTTTTTAGAGTATTCACGCTACTCTTTTACATGAACCATATTCTGACCCAATAGGACAAAAACACCTTAAAAGGAGTCTATTCAATTCAGGCATCATATTCTGTGTTCTCAAGCCATAATTTTTTTTTTAATGAGACACGTAAGAACCAATGCCATTTGGCATCATTTGTCAAACCTGGAACAAATACGTCTTGATGTGCCATGTTTGAATGTACTGCTCATCTACAAGTGTGGAGGTGAAGCATTTCAATGAATAGCGTTTTAATTTCAGTCTGTTTCTCAAAATCAGTTTTGTAGCTTGACAGTCCATGTGGTCACCATATGTTTTTATTGAATTGAAAAGAGCATTGTGAACAGTCTTCAAAATGGATTCTGTAATAATTAAAAGAAAGTAATATGGGTTTGAAATAACATAATGGTGAGTATATGATGACAATATAAATTTTTTGGTGAACTATTCCTTGAAATACATTTTTTAAATGCTTGTTAAATATTAAAGCAACATGAGGTACTTAAGAAGTGCAAACTATTTGGATTCAGGAATGGAGTACCTGATAATATAATTTTTTTTTGTGATACGTAACAGATTGACATACTGTTTGCCCGTCTGGCGCTACAAACCATTCCAGAGAACCTGGATTTGCGAGATGATGGATTACTGAGGAACCTTGACATTCGCTGCATCCGAAGTTTGAACGGTGATATAATTAATTGCTGTTCATTTGCTCTTGTTTGCATGGGAATTAGTCTTTCTATGGTAATCATGTATATGCATGCACTTAACTATTGAACTGTTAAAAATTCCTTTACTGTTCGTAATGTTTGCATATGTATCGATTAGGTTGCAGAGTGACTGATGAGATTCTTCACCTGGTGCCCAACATAGAGAATTTCAGATTGACTCTCAGGGCAATCAAACTGTGGGCCAAACGTGAGTAGGCACCTGTCTGTCAGCATTTGATTGTGTTATTTTTGTGGCAACATGCCTCAGCTGGTCTGGCAGTGTGAAAACAAGCCCAACCATGACCTTAAATGACCTGCTGTTTGTGGGGCGTTAGTGTGGTGATGAGCAGCATTGTGTATTGGCAGAATTGTTTGGCTTGCATTTGCTGCCTAGCCATCAGTGCACACTTGCTTGTGCTTTGTTAAAAAGAGAAGAACGATTCTTGATCAGCAACCTGGACTTTAGAAATGCATCAATGGTCCACAGTCTGTGTACACAGGAGATTTGATGTGACCATAAATGCAACCAGTTGAACAGCCTCGTTTTCATTTGTATAGTTATAGTTTTTTTTTTTTTTCCGTTTGTGATTTTAATAATTATGTGTTAATGTCTATTTTTTGAAAATTCAGTGAATTTAACAAATTGCAAATTAACGGTACTTCTTATTTAATTATTGGCCATTTTATTTTGAACTCAATCGATTTAAAGTTTAAGATTTAATAGTAAATCAGTAACTCTGGCATCTGTGCAAAAACTGCTTCATATTATGTAACGCTTTAGTGAAAAACAAAAGGTAAACTAACAGTTCTGACGCTAAATCCTGATTTGATGAGTTAGGTTTGAAGCCGTTGTAAAATAGACAATATATTCTCCCCTTTGACCGCATATCTGTTGAACACTATATCCCTATATTATTAAATTTAAGTTAATATTACATTAATTAGTAATCATAGTAATAATTAGTGCAACATTGCTTGGCAGCCCTTAACAACGCATTCTCTTCACATTACACCCCCTTAATGATATATTCTTCCTCGTTGTTACTTGTTTGGGACACGCCACACTTTGTATTTTCTATTTATAGCTGTCGTGCGCATATATACCTGTGGTATAAGCAGTAGTGCAAAATCTCTACTGGTTGACACTTTTTTGCATCATACTGCCCAGCCCTAAGACCTAGATTTGGTTTTCCACAGTCCACCTGCGTTTATATTTTTTTCATTTAGACACCTGGTGTTATTTGAAACTCTTACAGGTCATAATATCTACTCGAACATCCTGGGATTTTTGGGGGGCGTGTCTTGGGCCATGCTGGTGGCAAGAACTTGCCAACTCTACCCCAACGCTGTGGCCTCCACCTTGGTCCATAAGTTCTTCTTGGTTTTTTCAAAGTGGTGAGTTCATCAGACTGACATTTGTGTTGTTTATCAATGAGAGAACATGTAATGGAAAGTCAAATTCAAGCTTTGGTCTTTAGTTGTATTTAAAGCTGAAGTGTGTAACTTTTTCTGTGGTACAACACTTTCTCGTATTCCAGCTTAATAGGTAGAGGACATTAAAAGTAAGCCATTTGTAGGTACATTTTCTCAAACTGTAAACGCTTGTTTTTTTAGCTGCCTGTCCAGTCCAACACAACATTATTTGCTTAACCAATGACATTAGTTGTTTGTTTGATCAACAGCAGACAGATGGCTTATTCAGAAAGCTGTTTGAAAATAATGTTTAATTTTGCATTCCGTTCAGTGGCGCAGAAGTTAGAAACTTCAGTTTTAAAGTGCTGTTCAACTGAAATTCATTCTTGTTTCTTTGTTCCTGTGTTGTGTTTACAGGGAATGGCCAAACCCAGTCCTTCTGAAGCAGCCTGAAGACTGCAATCTCAACCTCCCAGTCTGGGATCCTAGGGTACTGACCTTTTTTTTTCACCTCTCTTTTGTTGTTGTAAATCATACACTGTAGGGCAGGGTCATACAGCTAAGAAAGTCCCAATAAGTTTAACCATTTTGAGGATGTTTGATATATTGATTGATATTTCGATCTGTTTATGCACTTGCTCTGATTTTTTTAATCAGAAGAATCATCACTCAAAACAAAAAGGTAGATTTGAAATGTTTAAATATGGTAAATAAAATCAAGGCATGTTTTCCCACACTTGCTGATAAAATATATATATATATATATATATATATATATATATATATATATATATATATATAGTATATATATGGATATTTAATCATTTTCAGTTATTTGCACCAATTTTTAAAAACATATATATATATATATATATATATATATATATATAAAATGGTCATTAGCAACAATATAAACCTAACATATTTTTTTACTAAAAACATTTTAATACATGTAAAATGGAATCCAGGAACTCCTGTAAAGTATATACATTTGTGAGAGATGATGCAAAAGTTAGTGTTCTAACTTTTCAAGAAGTGTTCTTGTGCACGGACAGTTCAAAAGAACTGATTTGCAGAAACGATTTATACATCCAAACTTAAGTCTTTATGAAACTTAATGGCCAAACAAAAATTCACAGTGTAGACCTGCCTTAAATCACATGGGCAATTATACTCACTTCATACATTTTTTCTAATCTGATTGCTATCCGAAGACCTATCATGAAGAGCTATCAAGGAGCCCCCGTTAACACCTGGCATTAAAAGATTAGTTCACCCCAAAATGAAAATTCTCTCATCATTTACTCACCCTTAAGCCATCCCAGATATGTATGACCTTCTTTCTTCTGTGGCTCTCAAAGATTTTTAAAACAATATCTCAACTCTGTAGGCCATACAATGCAAGTGAATGTGAATGTTAAAACTTTGAAGATCCAAAATCCACATTAGGTCAACATAAAAGAACACCAGAACACACTGGTGTTTAAATCCATATCTTCTGAAGCGATATGATAGGTGTGAGTGAGAAACAGATACATATTTATGTCCTTTTTCCTTCACTTCTGTTTTTGGTGATTCACAGTCTTCATGCATATCACAACCTACTGGGCATGGAAGAGAATTTTCAACCAAAAATTATTTAAATATTGATCTTTTTCTTACCCACACCTATCATATTGTGTCTGAACACATGGATTTAAGCACTTGAGTCAAATTGATTACTTTTGTACTCCCTTTATGTGTATTTTGGAGCTTAAAAATGTTGGCACCAATTCACTGGCATATTGTATGGACCTACAGAGCTGAGATATTCTTCTAAAAATAATTTTGTCTCATGTTCTGCAGAAGAATGTCATACACATCTGGGATGTGTATGTTAAATCATGATATAATTTTCATTTTTGGGTGAACTATCCCTTTAAGATGTGTGTCGGGTGTTCTGATCACATGTAGTCAGCACTAAATAAAGGTCTAAATGGGGTCTAAAACGGTTTGTGATCGGATCACAAAAAACATTTAAGAAGGTTGTCAAAAAACGCATGTGATCACATTTGAGGCGTAAACGCAAACCCATCCTTAATGTGTCCCAGACAGCAGTGAAGCACCACCCCTCACCTGTCAATCAACTGCTGCTTTAAAATAAGCGACTTTAAAAGGAATGAACTATCCGATTGGAAAATAAAAAAAAAGCAGATACTCACATACAGGTGAAACTCGAAAAATTAGAATATCGTGCAAAAGTTCATTAATTTCAGTAATTCAACTTAAAAGGTGAAACTAATATATTATATAGACTCATTACAAGCAAAGTAAGATATTTCAAGCCTTTATTTGATATAATTTTGATGATTATGGCTTACAGCTTATGAAAACCCCAAATTCAGAATCTCAGAAAATTAGAATATTGTGAAAAGGTTCAGTATTGTAGGCTCAAAATGTCACACTCTAATCAGCTAATTAATCCAAAACACCCACAAAGGGTTCCTGAGCCTTTAAATGGTCTCTCAGTCTGGTTCAGTTGAATTCACAATCATGGGGAAGACTGCTGACCTGACAGTTGTGCAGAAAACCATCATTGACACCCTCCACAAGGAGGGAAAGCCTCAAAAGGTAATTGCAAAAGAAGTTGGATGTTCTCAAAGTGCTGTATCAAAGCACATTAATAGAAAGTTAAGTGGAAGGGAAAAGTGTGGAAGAAAAAGGTGCACAAGCAGCAGGGATGACCGTAGCCTGGAGAGGATTGTCAGGAAAAGGCCATTCAAATGTGTGGGGGAGCTTCACAAGGAGTGGACTGAGGCTTCAAATGTCGTATTCCTCTTGTCAAGCCGCTCCTGAACAACAAACAACGTCAGAAGTGTCTTACCTGGGCTAAAGAAAAAAGAACTGGTCTGTTGCTCAGTGGTCCAAAGTCCTCTTTTCTGATGAGAGCAAATTTTGCATCTCATTTGAAAACCAAGGTCCCAGAGTCTGGAGGAAGAATGGAGAGGCACACAATCCAAGATGCTTGAAGTCCAGTGTGAAGTTTCTACAGTCTGTGTTGGTTTGGGGAGCCATGTCATCGGCTGGTGTTGGTCCACTGTGCTTTATTAAGTCCAGAGTCAACGCAGCCGTCTACCGGGACATTTTAGAGCACTTCATGCTTCCTTCAGCAGACAAGCTTTATGGAGATGCTGACTACATTTTCCAGCAGGACTTGGCACCTGCCCACACTGCCAAAAGTACCAAAACCTGGTTCAATGACCATGGTATTACTGTGCTTGATTGGCCAGCAAACTCGCCTGACCTGAACCCCATAGAGAATCTATGGGGCATTGCCAAGAGAAAGATGAGAGACATGAGACCAAACAATGCAGAAGAGCTGAAGTCCGCTATTGAAGCATCTTGGTCTTCCATAACACCTCAGCAGTGCCACAAGCTGATAGCATCCATGCCACGCCGCATTGAGGCAGTAATTAATGCAAAAGGGGCCCAAACCAAGTACTGAGTACATATGCATGATTATACTTTTCAGAGGGCTGACATTTCTGTATTTAAAATCCTTTTTTTTTTTTGATTTCATGTAATATTCTAATTTTCTGAGTTATTCTAATTTGGGGTTTTCATAAGCTGTAAGCCATAATCATCAAAATTATATCAAATAAAGGCTTGAAATATCTTACTTTGCTTGTAATGAGTCTATATAATATATTAGTTTCACCTTTTAAGTTGAATTACTGAAATTAATGAACTTTTGCATGATATTCAAATTTTTCGAATTTCACCTGTACTGTAAGTATGAGAATTTCATGGGTCTTCTTCAGAGTGTCTGAGATAAACATGCAGAGACACAGATGATAAGCACACATAAAAACTCAGGTACTCCACTAAAATAAGGGATAATTCTGCTTGAAATGTTGCAGTTGTTCTTCGATTAAATTACAACTGCATCTGGGAGGAACAACGTGACATAAAACATAAAGGAATGAGATTAGTTTAATAATGCAATTTACAGCAAGAGTATGTTTATTTAAAAATAAGATTGGTCTATTTCATGCTATGAGAATATCTGTCTTAAAAAAAGACCGAAAAGAAAAAGAGGCAGAGCCAAAACAATGTCTTCTGGGACTCTCTGCCTAACCTATTTTATACTCACCCAAAGGAAAAGATAAACTCAATGGCTTTGGCACAGCATTAAGGCACTGTTGAGTAAACTTAACATTACCTTTTAAGTAACTTGAACTTAACGTTTTCTTTGTCAAAGGGTACTACAAACATAACAGGATGTTTCACAACAAGGGTTCTGATTTCTTGGCAGGTCTGAAGAGAGAGATAGGGAAGCAATCTCTTTTAAACATCTTGTAAAATGTATCTAGCGCCACCTGCTTGTTGCAATTAGTGAATAACAGCAACAGATCTCCAGAGGGAGTGGCAGATCCACTTGCAGCTCAGTCAGAACCCAGGGTTCAGAGGAAAGGCAGAACTCAAAGAGTGAAACACCCTCACTCTTAAAAACAAACATCATGTTTGTTACGAGAGGAAGGATGAATCCACAGATTTTTAATCCTAAAATTCTGTATGAATAAGTCAAAATCGTTGCAAATTTACTTTGATGAAACACTAAGGGGTTATCTATGTAGACCAGCACAGGCTCTAATGATGATCCAAGGTAAACATCGAAATGCTGTAATGCTAACAGTAAGGCCAAGCTTTCCTTCTTAATAGTGGAATGGTTCAATTGAACTATTAAAATAAAACACTGGATGTTCTATGTCAGACACATCTTTCATAAGAACTGCCCCTGCACCAACACTACTTGCGTCAACCTCTAGTTTAAAGAGTAAACTGAAGTTGCGGCAGCCAACACAGGAGAGCATCTTAATAAAGCTTTCAGACTGTTACATTATTGCTGACAACCATTCAGCGACAAAAACTCAGAGATCAGAGTTCCTGCCTAGTTTTAGGTTGAAAATTCAGAAATAGCATTTATTTTTAGCATCATAGAAAGTTGTCTGGAGTGACAAATGCAGAGATCTCAGATGCCTCTGGACTTAAAGGAACTTGCCAATAACCCTTTAAGAGATCCAGCTTAGTAACATACATGGCCTAGCCCACTTTTTCAACACAGTCCTCCATTCAAGGAAAAGGAAATCAGTCTGGTGGAGTAACTGCATTGACCTTTCTATAGTCTATGCATAGTCTAGAGGTACCATCTGATTTTGGGACAAGATGACAAGGGGGACTCCATGGACTACTAGTAGGGACTGTTAATTGATTTTGCAAAATATAGTCTACTTCTATCTGCATTAATGCCTGTTTAGCTTTATTTATTCTGAAGGGATGATGTTTAATGGGAGGTCAATCTCTGATAATAATGTCATGAGCTTTGTTTTGTGATGGAACATCTGAAAATAATGCAGTATGGCCATTAATCATCTCAACTACATCTTGTTTATGTGATTCAGAAATGTGTGAAAATTCTTTAGTATTTCTGAGTTTGGCAGTCTAGCAGATACAATGTGGTCATGATGGCATTCTAAGCCATCATCCACCAGAATGGGAATGAGGAGGTGAGCCCTTAGGTGGACAGTGAGAAGACACTTATATTGCTAAGGCCTCTTTTATAGCTTCAGCAGACTCTGAGGCCCTCTCTCCATGAACAAATAGGGCTTTATAATGTTCACATGATACAAATGCTTCTTACTCTTGCAATCTGGGGTAAAAATGAGGTAATCTGTCCACAATATAAAGGCCAGAAAAACAAGCCTGCAAAGCAGAACCAGGGACAGGTAACAACACCAGAACTTCCCCAGGTTTGAAAATACGTTGCACACATTTCTGGTCATAGAGAGCCTTAATTTTAGACTGAACAGATTGCAATTAAGTTTTTGCCTCAGCACATGCATGATGGCATTCACAGAGAATTAATTGTCCAACAAATTAAAAGTAGAGGATGAACTCTGAGCTAACCATTTCTCATTCAGCATTTTAAGTGGACCATGTACTGTATGCCCAAACACCAATTCAGCTGGATTGATCTCTAAAAACTCTTGGATGGTTTCCCGTACAGCAAACATGACAAGTGGTATACCCTCATCCCAATCATTACTAGTTTCTAAGATGTAAGTTCTCAGCATTGATTTCAGAGTTTAATGAAACCTTTCCAAGGCCCCTTGGGACTTTGGATGGTATGCGCTAGAGACTTGGTGGCAGATGGCAAGTTGTTTCAACACTTGAGAAAATAGTTTGGAAGTGAAATTTGTTCCCTGGTCTGACTGAATTGAAAATAACTTAATCAAAGCCTTCACAATCACATTAGCTTTCATTTCCCGTAGAGATATGGCTTCTGGATAACTAGTTGCAGCACACCCTAAAGTGAGAAGATATTGGTGGCCTGCTTCTGTTATAGATAAGGGACCAACACCGTGAATAATTATTTTCTCAAATGGCTAACCCATGTCTGCTATGGGATGCAAAGGAGCAGGAGGAATTGTTTGATTTGGTTTACCTACCACTTGACACACATGACACATTTTACAATGTTAACGAACATCCGACTTCATTCCCGGCAAGAAGAATATCTAAGAAATCAATTGTTAGTTTTAGTGACCCCCATATGACCAGAGAAACTATGGTCAAGGGTCAAGAGCCAAAACCAGAACATATTCTGTATAGACCTGAGGTACAACTATCTGATGAGCTTCACTGGATTCTGCAATTTCAAAGCTTGGAGGTGTCCACTGACACCAACACATTGTCATTGATATAGTAGCATACAATCATTGAATCCATATCTGTCCACACCAGTAAACAAAGGCACTAGAGAGGGATCTGACCTTTGTGGAACAACCAGTTTCTCTTTGGACAATGGGAGAGAGAATTATTTCCATAAAACCAACTTTTAGGTTGATGATTCCACATTTTCTTTCTCTCTTGATAGCTAAGGACTGACTAGTATCAACATTTGAGGCCTGATCAAGAACAGTCTGAGAGGTCTAGTACATCATCATTCATCTTACAACTCTGAGCTTGGGTTACCACATAGGCAGGAAACATTGATGGAAATTTTTCCATTTCATAATTTACCTTTGAACTGGTGGGACACTCGGTGTCCTTAAGTACACTGTCAGCTTAAATCAATCACACACTTTTGGTGTTGGCTTTTTTTCAGAGTTTGGCAGTTTGCATTCAAATGTCCAGTCTTGTGGCATTAAAAGCACTCTTGCTTTTCACCTGATCTTATTTTCTCACTAGAAATATAATGGGTAAGCTTTGAGGCAGCCAGTGACATTCCCAATATTTTTTCAGAACTGAGGTAACCTGACTTCCCCAATGCGTGCAGGAGAAGGAACAAATTCCTATGTGTGAGAAAAAATGAATCTGCAGAGACTACAGTTTGTGAAACAGTTGCCATTACTGCTCATTTAAGTACACAACATTTTGTTTGGGCAGGCTGATTTTAAAATTGTACAATTAGATTAACTCTTTCAGCTCTTGGAATTTTGTCACCTTAGTAGCAGTACACCACTTTTCAAAGATCATGTTTTTCTCTCTCGCAAACTCCACAAAAGTTTGGTTAACTGACCTTTCTTGATTCCTAAACTTTTCCCTGTAAACTTCTGGCACCAAATGACATGCATGCAAAACAGCAGATTTCACAGTGTTATAATCCAAGTGTTCTTCAAGATTGATTGCAGAAAATACTTCCTGAGCATTACCTGTAACTTTACACTGCAGCAATAATGTCCAGACTTAAGAAGGCAAATGCAAAGAGGTAGCAATTCACTCAAATGCACTGAAGTATGTGTCTACTTCAGTATCCTTAAAGGGTGGAAATAAACAAAAATGCTTGCTAACATCAAATTAAGTGGAGGGTTCTGTGCCAGGCAGTGAAGCACTTATATTACGATATCCTTCAAGGCCTCCACCTCCACCTAAAGAAGCTGTACCTCCTTTTCAAAGTTTAACTTCCTTAATTCAAATTCAGATTTATTTTCAATTCCCTTAATTCAAATTCAGATTTATTTTCAATTCCTGCATCTTAAAGTCCTGCAATTTAGTTCTAACAAGTTATTTTAAGCGAACTGAATATGCAACACTGACTGACTGTTGAGAAGCAGGAGTGCAAACATTAAGCATCAGACTGATTGATTTTACTGTCTGGTTGCTGAGGACCTGCAGGAGAAGATGGTAAACCCTCAGCATCAGACTAGGCATTTCATTCGAAACTGGCTGTTCGTGCCACATACAGTGATGGAAAAAAGTATTTGATCCCCTGCTGATATTGTATGTTTGCCCACTGACAAACAAATTATCAGTCTATAATTTTAATGGTAGGTTAATTTGAACAGTGAGAGACAGAATAACAACAAAACAAATTCAGAAAACGCATGTCAAAAATGTTATAAATTGAATTGCATTTTAATGAGGGAAATAAGTATTCGACCCCTCTGCAAAACATGACTTAGTACTGGCAAAACCCTTGTTGGCAATCACAGAGGTCAGACGTTTCTTGTAGTTGGCCACCAGGTTTACACACATCTCAGGAGGGATTTTGTCCCACTCCTCTTTGCAGATCTTCTCCAAGTCATTAAGGTTTCGAGGCTGATGTTTTGCAACTCGAACCTTCAACTCCCTCCACAGATTTTCTATGGGATTAAGGTCTGGAGACTGGCTAGGCCACTCCAGGACCTTAATGTGCTTCTTCTTGAGCCACACCTTGGGCGTGTGTTTTGGGTCATTGTCATGCTGGAATACCCATTTTCAATGCCCTGGCTGAGGTTCTCACCCAAGATTTGACGGTACATGGCCCCGTCCATCATCCCTTTGATGCGGTGAAGTTGTCCTGTCCCCTTAGCAGAAAAACACCCACAAAGCATAAGGTTTCCACGACCATGTTTGAAGGTGGGGATGGTGTTCTTGGGTTCATAGGCAGCATTCCTCCTCCTCCAAACATGGCGAGTTGAGTTGATGCCAAAGAGCTCGATTTTGGTCTCATCTGACCACAACACATTCACCCAGTTCTCCTCTGAATCATTCAGATGTTCATTGGCAAACTTCAGACGGGCCTGTACATGTGCTTACTTGAGCAGGGGTAGGATTTCAGTCCTTCATGGCGTAGTGTGTTACCAATTGTTTTCTTGGTGACTATGGTCCCAGCTGCTTTGAGATCATTGACATGATCCTCCCTTGTAGTTCTGCGCTGATTCCTCACCATTCTCATGATCATTGCAACTCCACGTGGTGAGATCTTGCATGGAGCCCCAGACTGAGGGAGATTGACAGTTCTTTTGTGTTTCTTCCAATAATCGCACCAACTGTTGTCACCTTCTCACCAAGCTGCTTGGCGATGGTCTTGTAGCCCATTCCAGCCTTGTGTAGATCTACAATCTTGTCCCTGACATCCTTGGACAGCTCTTTGGTCTTGGCCATGGTGGAGAGTTTGGAATCTGATTGATTGATTGCTTCTGTGAACAGGTGACTTTTTTATACAGGTAACAAACTGAGATTAGGAGCACTCCCTTTAAGAGTGTGCTCCTAATCTCAGCTTGTTACCTCTATAAAATATACCTGGGTGCCAGAAATCTCTGATTGAGAGGGGGTTGAATACTTATTTCCCTCATTGAAATGCAATTAAATTAAAAAAAAATTTGACATGCGTTTTTCTGGATTTTTTTGTTGTTGTTCTGTTTTTCACTGTTCAAATTAACCTACTATTAAAATTATAGACTGATCATTTCTTTGTCAGTGGGCAAACGTACAAAATCAGCATGGGATCAAATACTTTTTTCCCTCACTGTATGTAAACTTTACTCCACCCAAACATCGCTACATCATACATAACATAACAGCTTCTACATGTTGGAGAGATCAGTGGAGTGATGCAGATTGCAGACGAAACTGAAACTAAATACTGACAACGAGTGCAGCTGATTCGCATATGAGATATCTTACCTACGACAAGCCCCAAGGAGGAAAAAAAACTGCATGCACAAACACACAGTCAGATGCATTGATATGGCCAATTGTAAATGGAATGTGATTATTCAATCGGATAGCAATGTAAATATACCCCCAGAGATGCATTTATTTTGCCTCAACCTTCACTCTTCAGTTTGAAAATATTGATTTGAGTGGTGATGTCTTATTTAAAGGTGTTTATTAACTTCTTTTTAAGAATATTGATAATTTTGCATACTATGGAATATTTTTTTTATTGTTTTTTTCTATAAACAGATGCAAGTCATAATCACACTTTTTGTGCATACTCAATGCACAGAGCTACAATCTAGCATGTCTTCAGCTGCTTCAAAATATAAGCACAGAGATCTTTCTGTGATATCTCAAAAGAGTGATTTGCCATTTTATTCTAGGTGACACCCAGTGACCGGTACCACCTCATGCCAATCATAACACCAGCGTACCCTCAGCAAAACTCCACCTACAATGTCTCTGCTTCCACTCGGGCCATCATGGTGGAAGAGTTCAAGCGTGGTTAGTCTAATTTCTGAAGATCCACAGGAACATAATCCCATGAATGAAAAACCTGTCATTTACTCACCCTCATGTCATTTCAAACCCGTACAACTTTCTTCCATGGAAAACAAAGGACAAAAAAGCACCATAACGGTAGACAACATGACTTATGCTAAGTTCCAAGGCTTCTGAATTAATTCGATAGCTTCATGTAAGGAACAGACAGAAATTTCCTCTTAAGAAATTCATGAGTTTGAAACAACATGACGGTGAGTAAATGATGACAGCTTTCATTTTCGGTGAACTATTCCTTTAAGCGGAAAAGACACGGTGCAAGGCCGTTACGCCCAGGATTGTGTCTTTGTTTGACTCACATGTTAAATTGTTTAACTCGTCGCAGGTCTCGCCATCACGGATGAAATATTGCAGAATAAAGCAGATTGGTCCAAACTATTTGAAGCACCAAACTTCTTTCAGAAATACAAGTATGTATTAAGCTGCATATCCTGTTGGACACTCATGGTGAGATTTAATAATTTCAATAAAGATTTATTTCTCCAAAATGCACCCACACACTTTCATAGCAAATGCATGAGAATTTTAAGACTTATGTATACAGTGTCATCAATTTGAAATAAAAACAGAATTATGCAAACTATCTTCCACAGTTTATTCTTATGGAGTACAAAATAATGGCTTTTATGACACTTTTTGTCAATTAAAATGTGTTTTAGTCCTTCTAAGCAACTTATAGAGCAAGCCTGAAATGTATATAACACATTTTTGAAATGGTTACATTTATAATAAAAAAAGTTAGGTATTTTAGTTTAAGATGCTATCTATTAAAAAGTTTTTACTGGTTTTCTTGTGCCATATTTAATCATTTGTACACAATTCAAAAATAAAATGTTTTAGTTCACAATTCGTACAATGTATTTCTTGTTAGTCTGTGTTTTTATAGTGTATTATTTTCAATTTCCATCATTTTAGTATCTAGTCTCTGTGTTTTTGTTAATTTTAAATTTGGTTTGATGTGAAGACTTTTGTTGTGTCACAACATTTAGACTACAGACATACTCTTGTAATTGCATAGTGGAGATTCGAAAGAACATATATATTGCTTTGATGTTTTCCAAGCAACCTAAATATATGTCTTATTTAATGTCTTTTTTTTGTGGCTGTTATTTTAATTTAATATCCAGCGTGCTTGAAAACTGATTTTATGATTTATTTATAATTATTTTTTTTGTTTTTGCTGCTATCAATAAAAAATACTTTTAAAAATAAATATATAAAAAAATATATATTTTTAAAAATCCCACCCAACTAAACGAGAGGATGCAGCAACGTTTTTTGTTTTGTTGCAGTGCTCAATTCATAATTGCCATTATTTTTAGTTAAATTCAATTAACAATTATACAGCATTGGAATGAATGGATTAAATATAATTCAAATTCTTTATTTAGTTCTGTCCAAACAAACCTCATATCAAACCTCTGATCATAACAAATCAGAGTGGGAAAAATGTCATCTGTGTAAGTCTCAGTAAAGAAAGCAAAAAAACTACCCACTAAGGATAAAATGTTTACTGGTTACAGCATCCGCTTTATTGCATTTAATTTGCAGACAAAATGCTGAACATCTTTCTTTGGGGTCTGCCAATAGTACTTATTGTACTTGACTTTCTACACTTTCTGTTCAAATGCGAGTAACTCCTATTAAGTCACTTTGGTTGAACAAAAGACATACTGTACAATCCTCTGGATTATGATGCTACTTCATGTTCAATCTTTTTAATTTTATAATGCTTTTCAGACTTTTATATAAATAAGTGAATTTATTTATTAGTGATTTATTTCTATTATATATTTATTTGGCCAAAATGATTGACAATTGATCAGCATAAGATTGACTTTAGTTTTTTCCTTCCTGTCTAATCTGAGGAGAACTATGAATCAGCTGTTGAGTATTTAAAGGTTTTTTTAAAGGGAGAGCTCATCCAAAAATTAGAATTCTGTCATCATTTACTCAACCTCATGTTTCAAATCTGTGTGACATGTACACATTTTGAAGTGTTGACATCTTTTTTCTTATTCTTCATACTTTGAAATGGAATGGTGACCGAGACAGTCATTTGTGTTCTATGGAAGAAAGTCAGTCATAGGTTTGGAACAACTTGAGGGTGAGTAAATTATGACAGAAATGTCATTTCAAGTGTGTGAAATGAAGTTAAAGTAACTGTTCCAGCTGACACGGCTGGAGAGAATATGAGTGATTCCTGCTGTCGTGATTGATTTTAGAAATGGGAGATGTATTTGGCTTTGCAGAGAGGTGTAACGGTACGGTGTCAGTGACATTGGAGCGGGACTGCCCTGTAGGTTTTGCCGGGTTTGAATGAACAGCTCTAGATTAAAGGATGTAATGGCATTGTTCTGTCTTTTATGTCCCAAGGCATTATATAGTGTTGCTAGCAAGTGCACAGACAGAGAAGCAGCACTTAGAGTGGTGAGTACAGCTTATTGTATATCTTCAGCACTGTCTCACATGCTTATCGGACCAATGTTGTGCTCGTGCCCCCCTGCATTAGTTAGAACATCTTTTAGATTACTTCTAAATGTGCCGTTTGCCTGATAGGGTGGGCCTTGTGGAGTCAAAGATCCGAATCCTGGTGGGAAACCTGGAGAAGAATGAGTTTATTACGCTCGCACATGTGAATCCGCAGTCATTCCCTGGACCAAAAGAGGGCAATGACAAGTGAGTTGAAGTCTAGACACTTTTGACTTTCACAAATGATTGTCCTTTTTGTTGACACTTGTAGCAAGACTTAGAACTGACCTGAGGAAGAAAGGGATTTTAAACTTTATTCTGTGTCCTTTATTTGTGAACAGGGAGGAGTTCAGCACAATGTGGGTGATAGGTATTGTCTTCAAAAAAATGGAGGGATCAGAGAATCTTAACGTGGACCTGACGTTTGACATCCAGTCCTTCACAGACACGGGTAAGACCTCCTGTGTCTCAGCGGTCTTAAAGAGAACACACAAAACATGCTTTCTGTATTTGGTGGTGTCTGTTTAAAATACTTTAATCCCAGATCAATATGCAGAGACAACTACAAGCAAGTCATTCAGTGGTTTATTTTCTCTAAAACAAACAGCTTTGTCTCTGTGGCACTATAGACTGATGAGCCAAAACATTATGACCACTTACCCTAATATATGCTGTTGGTCCTCCACGTGCCACCAAAACAGAGCCGACCCACCGAGGCATGGACTCTGCAAGACCCCTGAAGGTGTCCTGTGGTATCTGGGACCAAGACATTCATAGCAGATACTTCAAGTCTTGTATGTTGCGAGGTGGAGCCGCCACAGATCGGACTTGTTGGTTCAGCACATCCCACTCATTCAGATTAAATCTGGTGAATTTGAAGGATGGGCAACACCTTTAACTCTTCATCATGTTCCGAAAACAATGTGTGCAGTGTGGCAGGGTTTTCATTAGGGAATTAGCATTGATGGGGTGTATCTGGTCTGCAACAATGTTTAGGTAGGTGGCATGTGTAAATTGACATCCACATGAATGGCTGGACCCAGGGTTTTCCAGCAGAACATTGCCCAGAGTATCACTCTCCCTCCACCGGCTTGTCGTTTTCCCACATTGCATCCTGGTGCCAACACTTTCCCAGGTAAATGTTTAACATCCACGTGATGTTAAAGAAAACGGGTTTCATCGGAGCAGGCGACCTTCTTTCAATGCTCCAAGGTCCAATTCCGATGCTTGCGTGCCTATTGTAGGCGCTTTTGACAGTGGACAGGGGTCATCATGGCCACTCGTACTGGTCTGTGGCTATGCAGCCCCATACGCATCTGGGTGCATGCAGTGTGTGTTATAACACATTCCTCCTGTAACTATCATTAAAATTATCTGTCACTTGTGCCAGATAGCCTTTGTTGCTCTTTGAGCCTTTGACACCCAACAACCGTCGTTTGTGGTTTATGTTTTGGCTCATTAGTGTAAAATTCCTGTGTTTGTTTAGAGAGAGACCAGCTCCAACAACATTACTCAACCAATGCCGTGAGTTGGAGGTGGGACTATCTGACAGTTTGAAAAACAGCAGACGATGGCCGTATTCGGGAAAACTGTTTTAAATGTTTTTTTTTTGTAATTCCTTCTTGTGGTGCTAGTGTTGCAGAAATGACATAATTCAGGTTTAAGTATTAATGATAAAACTAACTATAAAAAAAGTGTCATGGACCTGTATGGGGCCCCCTTTAGTACAGGTAAAATAAAAATAATAAATCAGATATTGTGTAAATGTGGATTTTCAACTTTTATCAAAACAGCAAAATTCTTTTTTGTAAACTTTGTAAATTACACATTATTTCAAGTGTCATTGACCTTAAATAGCTGGATATTTATTTATTTGCCCAACTGAAATTAATAGGTAATATGGTAACTGGGATTTGTTTTCCCCCTCAATAAACCATGTCCACAAATACAGTTTTTTGGACTTCATAGAAGCTAATGCCTACTAATCTGAGAAATATTTGAATGTATATCATCTACAACCCTTGCCAACAACAATCATTTGTATTCCTTAAATCATTCTAAAGATATAAACGGCTTCATTTTTGGGCCTGGCCCCTAATGACTAATTGGCCTGTGCGCAATTTAACAAAACTTGGTTCATGTGGAAAACAGGACATTCTGAGGACACATGCCAAATGTATTTAATTTTGTACACAAGGGGGTGCTAAAATATAAAAAAAAAATCTCAATTGTGCAACCATGATGTTTTGTTCAGGAGTGGGTTTGGTTATTAGCAATAGTTATCAAAGATAATTATTAAAATCAATAGAACATTGATTGGAATCAACATTTAGCTTATTAATCCTTCAAATCAACAATCATCAAAGATAACTATCAGTTTTCAAAATCAATAGAATATTAATAAGGATTAATATCGCTGGGGCACCACCCTGGAATCAGGAACTAATAACCAGACAGTACAGCATTCTCAGTATAGGATTGTTCTCTTAGGAAGGAAAACAATGAAGGCTTGAATCCGAGCATTGGCATCCCCCGCCAGCCCTTGACACAGTTTCATGCAGAACAATACCAAAACACTTCTCTTTAAAGTATAAAAACATTTATTGATGCAGTAATATAAATTAATAATCAATACAATGCAGTCGATAAACTCTTGACTTCCAACTAAAACTAACAGTAACATGATTAGATATTGTAACAAATAAGCCTATAATACATTGTGTGTGTGTGTGAGGAGAGAAGGGGGGCACAAAATGAGGGACGTGGCTCTCATGATTTTATACATTACACTGCTGCCACACGATTTGCTGATTAGAAAATAGCATGAATAAGTAGATGTATAGGTGTACCTAATAAAGTGGCTGGTGAGTGTATTCAGATGTTGTCAATTGGCTGAAAAATCTCAGAATATTATATTTTTGAAGCCATATCACCCAGCATAGGATCTATTCTTCAACATCAACCTGCCTAGGGACTACTGATGTAAATTAGGCAATTTAGCTAAATCTTGCATATCTAAAATTTATTTTGTATTAATGTGTATCATCATTTTCAGACCCTCCATGGGTTGTTAAATCTTGAAATGGAACAGGTGCTTATTTAATCTTTGTTAGCTAATATTAGAGAGAGGGATAAACACAAACAGCTTTTTCATGTTGATCTATTTTTGTTCTCTAAATGTATGTTTTGTTTGACTTGAGATGTTCTGATCACTAATGAACATTAATATTTGCATTGATTTAGTTTACCGACAGGCAATCACTAGTAAGATGTTTGAGCAAGACATGAAAATCACAGCCATGCATGTGAAGAGGAAACAACTGCATCAACTACTGCCCGAAGTGGCCATTCACAGGGGCAAGAGAAAGGCAAGCATTCATCTATTCCTAAATAAAAATAAAATAATACAAATGGGGGAATAATAAAGATAAAAAAAAGTTCTAGTTGATAGGATGGATTATAACAGCTTTTTATTGTGTCTTTAAATACTATTCCTAAATTTGAGATATGTTGAAATATTGTATGTGCAATTTAGTTAAAAGAGCAGCACGTCTCTGCTAGAACATCAGTCATTAATCATGATCTGGGAGTAGGTTTATTAGGTGTCATTACCAAACCATTTAGTAAATGAGAATTATTGTTTAATTTAGAAACAATCAATTTGTTTCATTTAGTTCTAAATGAATTGGCTTCCAGCTAACTTGATATGTTAGCAAGTTTAAGACTTACTTGTCCAGAAAGTGAAAATGTTATTACTATCACACACAACATTAAAAATCCATAGTATCAAAGTTTGATCAAGACCGTGATGATATATTTTTTCCAGGTCATGTAACACATTGTAATATCGATGAAATCTATTTTGAAGAGTTAAATTTGTTTAAGATTTCAAGTAGTCAAAAGTGGCCCTTGATTGATTTGAAAATTGAACCCATATATTTACATTCCTTGTAGCTACTTGTGATGCTAATGTTTGTTAACTGTGTGTGAATGGGTGAATGAGACACAGTGTAAAGCGCTTTGGTAACCTCTAAGGTTAAAAAAAAAAGTGCTATATAAGTGCAGACCATTTAACTCTATTTGCTTCGTTTTTATCTTGTTATCCTCTAGCATTCGTCGGACGGCCTTCGTGTGATGAATGACGGCAGTCTTGACCTATCAGTTGACAGTGACAACAGCATGTCAGTCCCCTCACCCACAGGCCCTTCAACTGCCAAGAGCGCTCGTGCCGCCAGTCCTCAGGGGTAAACTGTCAAATCAGCCTCACCACCTTGCCCTTACCTTATTCCATAACGTTTTGGGAATACCTGTTTACAAATATAATATATATATATATAATATATATATACACCTTTTTTCTTTTCTTTTTTCCTCGACAGTAGCTCCACTGGGACAGCCACAAACACCTCAGATGTGCAGGGTAAAACAGATGCTTCAAGTGCAAGCATGCTCCCATCTGCCGGTAATTCTATTGTGAAGTAGTCATTGTTATTTTTGACCCAATAATTTAAATTGAGTCATTATTTACTAACCCTCAAGTCATTCCAAACTCTTATGACTTTCTTTCATGGAACACCAAATGTTTTAAGGAATATTCATGCTGCTGTTTTCGATACAATGAAATTTAATGATGGTTTGTAATGTCAAGCTCAAAAAAAGACAATTACCATAAAAGTAGTCTTGACTGAAATGTAAGTCTTTATTCACTGATACTTTACCCTCTGCTTTTGTAGCTCTAAAATCTAATTTGCTCATGCTCATATTTAACTTGGTTTTCCACATTCGCTTACGACCAATGGTGTGTGGTGTCATTGATGTCGGACTGTGCAGTGTGAATATTATGCCTAATTAATATAAAAAACGAATTTCCTTTTGTTCAATGAAAGAAAGTCAAAACAATTTGGGTGAACTTTCCCTTTAATATTCTGAACTTTTGATTTTTGTTTCCATCAATGCAGAGGACGGCATCAAGCCTGTTAATGTCGTTGCGCAAAAGGGTCCAACTCCACTGAAGCGACCTGCCTCACCCATTCAGCATGAAACGGAAAAGAAACCCAAAGTGGACAGTGAACAACAGAACCCTCAGTCTAGTCCATGTTTATCAGCAGGCCCTGCCGTGAAGAGACCTGCCTCACCCCACGTGAATGAGATGGCCAATAGAGCCAAAGTAGAGGAAGTAAGACAACACTTTCATTTTTGTTCTTTCATATGGGTAAATCGCACAAGACAAGAAGTATATGTCCTGATCACATTTCAACTCTAAATCTATAAACGACCCCTCGCCATCTAAAAAAAGACCCCTAAGTCCTGATTGGTTATTAATAGAAGTGTACAAACAAGTTTTTGTAAATTCTTGACAAAGTTAATTTGAAATGATGACGTATTAATAAATGTAAAGTATTCTTTGCAGGCAACAGCAGTGTGCATGACCTTTCTTATTTATTCTCCCCAAATATAAAAAATAAATGAATTCTATTTGCATAACAACAAAGGAAGCTTATTTTAAGGACCATTAAGATTGCTGGCATTGTGACATTTTCATGGCAAGCACATTTCACCCCATATATTCTATTACTGTAATGCAAAAAAATTAAGGGTGAAGTGTGTAATATCTGCAGCACTAGCACCACCGCATGGAATTGAAAAATAAACATTGTTTTCAAACAGATTTGCAAAAACAATGTTCATCTGCTGTTGATTGAACAAACAGATAGTCCCTCCCCAAACTCATCATTGGTTGAATCATTGTTGTGTCTAGCTGGATGGGCAGCTAAAAAAAAAGTCATTTTTATTAGGGATGTCCCGATAAAATTTTTTGGAGTATGAATACCGACACTTGTATGAATGCCGATACAGAGTCCGATACCTGTTGTTGTTTTTTTTTCTAAACTCCATATCAACAGTTTATTCAATTTTATCATCAAAATGGTGTTTAAATAAATGAATTCATTAAAGCTTTAATAAAATGAAAATATAACTATTAATTTTCAACATAATATTGTATAATGTTTTATTAAATTAAATGTTTATATACAGAACCACAATAAAATACAACATTGGAGTTATATTTTGTCAAGTATAGTGCTGCATAACAGAGCATCACAGATGTTAGATACTGCTTAAGTATAATACAATTACAACTGATTTATTATTATTATTATTATTATTATTATAATTAGTTGTAGTAATAGTATTATAGTGAATATTACATAACTTTACAGTAGTGATATATTCCTGTCTTTGTTCTATAAATTTACTTTTTTACAGAGCTTTTATTTTAAAGTGTTTCTGTGTTGTTTTGACCAAGAAGCTCTTACGTTTGACGGCATCTTCCCACTCTGGAAAAACCAGTCGCTATGTGACAAAGTGATTATTAAACCGCAAAAGGCTGCTATTTAATTAAATAAGTATGTACTCTATATGTGCCTTAAAAGGTTTGAGCAGCCGGCATCAGCACAACACTGTCTCTAAACATTCACAAGCGCTCACATTTGAATTACATCTTTTGCAGTTAGATAATCTCACTAGGACAAAGTGATTTTAATTTGTGGGCTGAATGTTTACGTAATGACATTTATTTGTCAGATGGAATCGGGTTTTGGTTTCTGAGCATTTCTACGAATATGAGTACCAGTTTATGAGCGCGGTATCGGACCCAATACTAGTTTCTGAATTAGTTTTTTTTATGCAAGTAAAACATTACTGTTTACAGTAATAGATTCACCATCCAGAATAATGAGTTACAAAAGAACTCCCCTTTCCTCTTTGTGAAATGGGATGTTCTGAGTTGTCATAAAAATGTCACTATGCAAAAAATATTTTTTTTACAAAGGATTATTAGGGCTGTAAATAACTTTTTTATAATCAATTTAATTATTGATTGTTTCTTTTTATTAATTGGATATGTAAAAAAACAAAAAAAAAAAAACATTTTATTGGAAAATTGTATTTCTCATCATGTCCAATGCTCTCCTTAAAAATACCTATGACCAACAACAAAAAACTGAATATATATTTATATATCACGTGAACAAGGTTATAAACATGACACAATGCTGATAGCGTATTGAAATTCTAATGAGGTGCTACTCTTCCAGCATTCAAGCCCTGAAGCAAAGTCCTCAGGTGAAGCTGATGGCCATGTAGCTGTGGCTCCAGTGGTAATGTTTACTTGTTTTTAGTTTGATAAAGTACCCTGCACCAAGTTTTATTGCCATTCCATCCTGGCATTCTCTCCATAACTTGTAACTGAACTTAAAGAGCCAATTTGTCGGTAATGATGTTCATCGCTTGATAGTTTTGTCTGTTTGTCATGGTTGTATTGTTCTTCTGTTCAAGCAGACAGATGAAGAAGCTCCTTCAGACGGTGAGCTCAAAACAGAGACTGAATTAACGGTAAACAAATCATGCAAAATCTGAAGAGTTATGCTAGTTATTATGAATGAAAGCATTGAATGTGTGAAGGCCAAATGAGTTGATTAGTAATGTCAATTCCTTTCGCATTCAGGAGGTGGACACAGCAGAGAAGACGCCTCCTATCCAGGTAATGACATGTTTAATTGATTTTTGCTTAATAATTTTATATTTTTAATATTATCGTTTTTTACACTGTTGCATAGTATAGTAGTATTACTGGTTAGGACATAGTAATTTGTCTTCACTGAAAGCTAAATATAGCACTAAGCAGTGGAAGCAGCAGCAGAACATATTTGATGTTTAATATAATTAGTGATGGGAATCGTAAAAATTTAACAATTCTGATTTCATAACCGTTCCGTCAATGATTTTTACTTTTGAGAAAATTGCCCTTACCAGTCTGTTGCCAAATGATAAGATCGTTTCAGATTTCAACAGAGCAGATATACAGTGCATCCGAAAAGTATTCACAGCTCTTCACTTTTTCCACATTTTGTTATGTTACAGCCTTATTCCAAAATGGTTATAATTTATTATTTTCCTCAAAATTCTACAAACAATACCCCATAATGACAACGTGAAAGAAGTTTGTTGGAAATCTTTGCAAATGTATTAAAAATAAAAACAAAAAAATCTCATGTACATAAGTATTCAGTCTTTGCTATGACACTAAAAATTAAGCTCAGGTGCATCCTGTTTCCACTGATCATCCTTGAGATGTTTCTACAACTTGTTTGGAGTCCACCTGTGATAAATTCAGTTGATTGGACATGATTTGGAAAGGCACACACCTGTCTATATAAGGTCCCACAGTTAACAGTGCATGTCAGAGCACAAACCAAGCCATGAAGTCCAAGGAATTGTTTGTAGACCTCTGAGACAGGATTGTATTGAGGCACAGATCTGGGGAAGGGTACAGAAACATATCTGCAGCATTGAAGCACAGTGGCCTCCATCATCCGTAAATGGAAGAAGTTTGGAACCACCAGGACTCTTCCTAGAGCTGGCCGCCCAGCCAAACTGAGCGATCGGGGAGAAGGGCCTTAGTCAGGGAGGTGACCAAGAACCCGATGGTCACTCTGACCGAGCTCCAGCTTTTCTCTGTGGAGAGAGGAGAACCTTTCAGAAGAACAACCATCTCTGCAGCACTTCGCCAATCAGGCCTGTATGGTAGGGTGGCCAGAAGGAAGCCACTCCTCAGTAAAAGGCACATGACAGCCCACCTGGAGTTTGCCAAAAGGCACCTGAGTGTCAGACCATGAGAAACAAAATTATCTGGTCTGATGAAAGAAAGATTGAAATCTTTGGCCTGAATGGCAAGCATCATGTCTGGAGGAAACCAGGCACCGCTCATCACCTGGCCAATACCATCCATACAGTGAAGCATTTTGGTGGTATTATCATGCTGTGGGGATGTTTTTCAGTGGCAGGAACTGGGAGACTAGTCAGGATCGAGGGAAAGATGAACGCAGCAATGTACAGAGACATCCTTCATGAAAACCTGCTCCAGAGTGCTCTGGACCTCAGACTGGGGCGAAGGTTCATCTTCCAGCAGGACAACGACCCTAAGCACACAGCCAAGATAACAAAGGAGTGGCTACAGGACAACTCTGTGAATGTCCTTGAGTGGCCCAGCCAGAGCCCAGACTTGAACACGATTGAACATCTCTGGAGAGATCTGAAAATGGCTGTGCACCGATGCTCCCCATCCAACCTGATGGAGCTTGAGAGGTCCTGCAAAGAAGAATGGGAGAAACTGCCCAAAAATAGATGTTCTCAAAAAGACTTGAGGCTGTAATTGGTACCAAAGGTGATTCAACAAAGTATTGAGCAAAGGCTGTGAATACTTATGTACATGTGATTTTGTTTCGTTTTTTTATTTTTAATAAATTTGCAAAGATTTCAAACAAACTACTTTCACGTTGTCAGTATGGGGTATTGTTTGTAGAATTTTCAGGAAAATAATGAATTTAATCCATTTTGGAATAAGGCAGTAACATAACAAAATGTGGATAACAAAATGTGTAACAAAAGTGCTGTGAATACTTTCCAGATGCACTGTAACAAATCAGAGATATATTTAATATATCCTTGCAAAAGGTGTTAACACAGAGTTTTTAATTTACAGGCATGAATATTGTCCAGTAATTGGTCCTTTTTTTAACTGTATAATAACAAAATCTGCTAACATATTTTATTAATAAAAAAATATATAAAACTCATTACAACAAAATGTACACTAATAAGCCAAAACATTATGGCCACTTGCCTAATATGCTGTTGGTCCTCCACATGCTGCCAAAACAGCGCCGACCCGCTGAGTCATGGACTCTACAAGAACCCTGAAGGTGTCCTGTGATATCTTAAACCAAGAAATTAGCAGCAGACCTTTAAGTCCATTAAGTTGTAAGGTGGAGCCACCATGGATCAGACTTGTTAGTCCAGCACATCCAACAGATGCCCAGTCAGATTGAGATCTGGGGAATGTGGAGGACAGGGCAACGCCTGGAACTTTTCATCATGTTCCTTAAACCATTCCTGAACAATATGTGCAGTGTGGCAAGGTGAATTATCCTGCTGAATCACTGCCATCATGGAATACCATTGCCGTTAAGGGGTGTACCTGGTCTGAAACAATGTTTAGGTAGGTGGCACGTGTCAAATTGACGTCCGCATGAATGGCCGAATCCAGGGTTTCCCAGCAGAACATTGCTCAGAGCATCACTTCCCTAGGTAAATGGCCCACACATACATGGCCGTCCACATGATGTAAAAGAAAACAGGACTCATCGGACCTGGTGAAATTCATCCATTGCTCCAAGGTCCAGTTCTGACACTCGCGTGCACATTGTAGGTGCTTTTGACAGTGGACAGGGGTTATGAGCACACTGTCTGCAGGCCCATATGCAGCAGGGTGCGATGCACTGTGTGTTGTGACGCATTCCTCCCGTAACCATCATTACAATTTTCTGTTACTTGTGCCACAGTAAACCTTCTGTCGGTTTGGAACCTTTGTTTCCCTCGCGAATTGATGAGCATTGGGCGCCCAACACCCTGACACCGATTTGTGGTTTGTCCCTCCTCAGACCACTGTTGGTAGGTACTCACCACTGCTGACTGGGAGCACCCTACAAGCCTTGCCGTTTCAGAGATGCTCTGACTCAGTCGTCTGGCCATAAACAATTTGGCCCTTGTCAAAGTCACTCACATCTTTACTCCTGCCCATTTCTCTTGCATTCAACACCTTGACTAAGAGAACTGATTGTTCTCTTACCATCTAATCTACCCAGACCTTGACATGTGCCCTTGTTAGGAGGTGATCAACGTTATTCGCTTCACTTGTGAGTGGTCATAATGTTTTGGCTAATCAGTGTTTATCTTTGAACTTACGAGGCATTAGCCTTATAGGATTAGTTCTCCCAAAAAAGAAAATTCAGTCATTGTTTTCTCACCCGTGTTGTTATAACCACATATGACTTTCTTTTTTTTTTTTTTACACAAAGGGAGAAACTGTGAATAATTGTGTGCTCAGTGATGTCATACAATGGCAGTTTATGGTGATCATCTCTTCAAGCTTCAAAAGCACTTAAATGTATAATTCAGCAGTCAGAAATTATTCCATGAGACTAATGATTGTTATGAAAGCATATGATAATGTTTGGTGAGAAAGAAACCAAATCTAATGTTTTATTTTTTGAAACAGTTGACAGACTGTTGCTCTCTCTACTGCACCTTCATGAGACTGCATGAGAGCAGATCCTGTAACTAGATGTGGTGCTCAAGCGAAAACGAATTTAAAACAGATCCACTACCGCGATAGAAACAGCAGAACACAACACAGCTGCACACGAACCAGATAACAGAACTTACTAAACATGTCTAAAGAGTTTGTAGTCGGAAAATAGATGCATTGCTATGCCCAGCCTTATTTGTTTGACCAGAGGACACAAACAGAGAGATAGAGCAGGCGGGAATGTCCATCAACTCTTCTCCACTCAGAATGGGTGAGCATTCGTGATGCTCAGACTGAAGAGAGCGATACCTCAGCAAAAACATTCGGTAAGTGTAACATTCTTGGCCAAAATCAAGTTAACCGGCTAGTGAGATGCTGTATTCAATATACTGTTATGAGAAAGTTTTTGGACCAGTGCCAGTTCACAGTGGGCTGGGCTACCTGTTGGAATGCCGAAAATAGAAACCAAGCGAACTACAGACTCCACTGTCCCTCGTCACAGCTGGTTAGAACAAAAACTCGAATTAACATATACATTTTATTGCGTGTCGTTTGCCGTCAGGTTAGGACACAGTGTAACAGTGGCTTTCTTCAGCCTCCTCTGTCTATCTCTCTTAGTTTGTTTAAAATAAATAAGGCTGGGCATAGAAATACTCTGACTACAAACTCATCAGATATATTTAGTAAGTTCAGTTCTCTGGTTTGTGTGCAGCTGTGTTGTGTTCTGTTGTTAGTATCGCTGTGGCAGACCTATTAGATAAACTAAACCAATTTTCGCTTGAATGTCCCATCTCATGACAAATACTGCTCTCATGCAGTCTCATGAACGCGTAGAGGAGAGCAACGGACGGTCAACAGTTTCACTAAATAATACATATCAATTTGGTATGTTTCTCACCATACCTTGTTGTATGCTTTCATTGCAATCATGAGCCTCATGGAATCAATTATTAGATTGCTAAATGATACTTTTGCATCCTTTTGAAGCTTGAAGTGGTGGTCACCATAAACTGCCATGACATCACTGAGCACAATTTCTTTTCACAATTTCTCCCTTTGTGTTAAGAAAAAGAGTCATATGTGGTTATAACAACACAGGGGTGAGTAAACAGTGACTGCATTTTTATTTTGAGGGGAACTATCCCTTTAAGCATAACTGTGCATAACGCTGTAACAGTAACGGTACCAGATGGAATTCATAACTTCAAGGCCAGTGAGATTAAGACCGTCTTGCAAACTGCATAAATCACACTCTGAAGGGCACTTTGAAGGGAGAGCAATCATGATAGTCAAGCTGTAAGAGCACTTCAAACAGAATTTCCAATAAAAATGACATAAAAGTGAGACTTGTTTTTGAGCCCTATAACTTTTAGCCTTCCGAAGCTCTGAGTGAATGGTAAATTCTTCCAGGGGATTAAGGCATAGGGATGATCACTTCTGAATGGAACGCACCCTAATTCAGTAACCGCTCTGACTGAAGTGTTTTTGGTTCACTAAAAAGAATCCAGTAATTTGTACAGTAACCACACTACACTTGTTGTTCTATATGTTTTGCGCTGCTGATTTAAAAGAACCAGCTCATAAGTTACTCACTTGGGAGCCACATTACATTTTTCACGCTATAGATTCAGTAGAGAGGCAGATCTGTTGCTAAATAGCGCAGTAGCACACACTGCAAATAGCACCGTATTTTGTCCACTTCTGCTGAAAAATGCGTGTTGAAGTTAGAATGCTAGATTGTAAATGGAACCGAAGTAATGAAAACCATGCAGTTTAGGTATTCCTACGAAGAAAGGAACTGGTTCAGAATAAGAGCCGGTTCTTTGTTCCCAACTCTATATATGATACATGTGGAACAGGATTTTGGAACAAAGAGATTTCACTGTTGGCTAGATTGGCTATACAGCATTATACAACCAAAAATAAAAAGCAAGGAACCATCAAAATGTATTTTTGCAGTAAAAATTTTAATTGTTAACATGGTATTGATCTGTTTCATGTGACGTCACTGTTTGACCACGCTGCCATGTTTGTGACCAATATTCCCTTACTAAATTAAATAAAATTAAAACCCTTACTTAGTTTAATAATTTTAAACCATGATTTTAACTATACATAAGTAATATTTACATTACATTCATAATGTTAGCCAGAGGGGAACTGGCCCCCACAGTGAGTCTGGTTTCTCCCAAGGTTATTTTTCTCCATTATCAACATCTTATGAAGTTTTGTGTTCATTGCCGCAGTCGCCTACAGCTTGCTCACTGGGGGTTATTAATACAATTATTATTTAATTATTTTTAAACACGATTAAGAATCGTTATTTTATCTAAATTGCACAATGATGATTCATCGACTTTATAGACATTACAGTTTTATCGTCTGTTAATGCTGATCTTCTGTAAAGCTGCTTTGAAACGATGTGTGTTGTGAAAGGCGCTATACAAATAAAATTTAATTGAATTGAATATTACATATAACTTCATTGTGCTGCGCTGTGAGATGTGACAAAAGCCTTCTTCAGGAATTAAAAGCTGCTCCTACATTCATACAGACGGGATCATCAAATATACCTTTTTGAATATTGTGACTAAATCAGACCTGAAAAACATTCGTAACATCTGAATGAGATGTTTACGATGCTGGTTCTTTTGAAAGAATTAGTCAAAAAACTCAAATTAATCAGTCTTGATGTCATGAGTTTGTGTTTTAAGTCTAATGACTCACTGACTAAATCGTGACTTCGGCGTGGTTATTATTCACTGAACCACAAGTCGTTACTGTTGTCAATTCAAGAGATTTAAATTAGTGTAATTACTGACTGGTTGTTCATATACAGCAACTGTTTTGTCTTAATAAATGGTACTTTCATTAAAATATTAAAATGTGTTACCAAAAAGTTGCATGGTGTTGATTTTAATATTTTAGACCAGTGCTGTCAAGCACTAAAAGAACCCATTAATTGAATCGTTACGGAACCTAAATCATTAAGTGGCATTAGAATCGTAACTGGAATCATTAAATTATTTCGATTCCCATTCATAGTTGTTACATCATAAGTTATTACATTATGAAATTTGATGGAATTACGTTTTTTTATGTTCCACAGAAAGCATCCAGTGCTGATCTGTCAGATGTTCCAATTCTCCCGACCAACCCCATTGCTGTGGTGAAGAACTCCATCAAGCTGAGACTCAGCAGGTAGAACTGGCATGATTCTTTGCCGCTCTAATACTCAGGAGGTGAAAGCCTGTCGTTTCCCGGCCATGGCAATGCCAATCTCCACAAGAGGGCAGCTCTGTTCTTCCACAAACCTTCCCTGAGCCCTCTACTTCCCTCCCCTACTACAATAATAAAAAAAAAAAGAAACAAAAAAAGATGTCACACCCAACAACCTCATTGTGATTAATAAATGTGTTTGTGTCATTTAGTGCCCATGCTTTGTAAAGTTTCCTGGTCCCATTCCTCCATTTAAGTTAAAAGACACTGTTGCTGTAGGCTGCTGCTGCTTTTTTTTTTTTTTTTTTTTTTGTAAACAATAAAGTGACATGTAATTATATTTCAGGGTACATTTGGTCCTTTGGAGACCATTCCACCTTATTGTACAGAGCCGATGGTGTAGATGAGAATCAAGCCAGCAGGTAGAGATGCTTTGAATCAGCGTGTACTAATGAATCTAGCTCACTAATACAGCTGTAATTTAGCCAGATCGCTCTGAGATTGGTGTAAACATCATGTTTTTGCTCTGCTGTCTTAGCAGGATGGTAATTATGGTTGTTATTAGGAGTGTAATAGCTAGTATTCCCAGCATGCTCTGATTCTAGTGCTCTCAGATGTCCGAAATGAGCAGACCAGTGCTGGCTATTAATTTAGGCTTATTTTTCCATGTGTATATATATTCATTCAAATAGAGACAAAAATATTGTGACTTTTATTTGCTTTGAACAGCTTGGTTTTGCTATTAATATCCTGGACTTTTTTTTCATTATGTGGAATGGAAGGTGCATTTTGAATGATTAAAATGCCAGGTCAACTTATTACTGTTGACCTTATTTTGAGGATAAGGACGTGAAGATAAAAGAATGACACTTTTTTTGTTAAGTTTAGATCTAATGATGTTTTATTGGTGCAGGAAAGTGATTTTGTTCATTTTGGAGACATGTACAAACTTTTCTTATTCTGTGTTTAGCTGATTCAGTGAGAGATGTGTTTTGTCTTGGTCTGTGTCGACTGTGGATACGTGTAACGCTGCCCCAGAAACACTGTCGTCACAGCACAGATTCACTCCTATGAAATGCCTTCTATGGCCTTGCAATGCTCTTTCAGTTCTTTCATACACTTATTTGTAAGAACAAGGTATTGTACTTTTTCACAAATAAAGGTCTACATTGTTGCAAAGAGAAATCGATGTGTGATCATTTTCATTTGTGCTGCTAAATAACATGCAAAAGGTTCAACATTATTTATACCTCACACTGCACAAGCTTGGAACAATATACAGGTCCTTCTCAAAAAATTAGCATATTGTGATAAAGGTCATTATTTTCCATAATGTAATGATAAAAATTTAACTTTCATATATTTTAGATTCATTGCACACCAACTGAAATATTTCAGGTCTTTTATTGTTTTAATACTGATGATTTTGGCATACAGCTCATGAAAACCCCAAATTCCTATCTCAAAAAATTAGCATATCATGAAAAGGGTCTCTAAACGAGCTAATAACCTAATCATCTGAATCAACTAATTAACTCTAAACGCCTGCAAAAGATTCCTGAGGCTTTTAAAAACTCCCAGCCTGTTTCATTACTCAAAACCGCAATCATGGGTAAGACTGCCGACCTGACTGCTGTCCAGAAGGCCATCATTGACACCCTCAAGCAAGAGGGTAAGACACAGAAAGAAATTTCTTAACAAATAGGCTGTTCCCAGAGTGCTGTATCAAGGCACCTCAGTGGGAAGTCTGTGGGAAAGAAAAAGTGTGGCAAAAAACGCTGCACAACGAGAAGAGGTGACCGGACCCTGAGGAAGATTGTGGAGAAGGACCGATTCCAGACCTTGGGGACCTGCGGAAGCAGTGGACTGAGTCTGGAGTAGAAACATCCCGCGTTCCCCAGGTCAAGCCACTTTTGAACCAGAAACAGCAGCAGAAGCGCCTGACCTGGGCTACAGAGAAGCAGCACTGGACTGTTGCTCAGTGGTCCAAAGTACTTTTTTCGGATGAAAGCAAATTTTGCATGTCATTCGAAATCAAGGTGCCAGAGTCTGGAGGAAGACTGGGGAGAAGGAAATGCCAAAATGCCTGAAGTCCAGTGTCAAGTACCCACAGTCAGTGATGGTCTGGGGTGCCATGTCAGCTGCTGGTGTTGGTCCACGGTGTTTTATCAAGGGCAGGGTCAATGCAGCTAGCTATCAGGAGATTTTGGAGCACTTCATGCTTCCATCTGCTGAAAAGCTTTATGGAGATGAAGATTTCATTTTTCAGCACGACCTGGCACCTGCTCACAGTGCCAAAACCACTTGTAAATGGTTTACTGACCATGGTATTACTGTGCTCAATTGGCCTGCCAACTCTCCTGACCTGAACCCCATAGAGAATCTGTGGGATATTGTGAAGAGAAAGTTGAGAGACGCAAGACCCAACACTCTGGATGAGCTTAAGGCCGCTATCGAAGCATCCTGGGCCTCCATAACACCTCAGCAGTGCCACAGGCTGATTGCCTCCATGCCACGCCGCATTGAAGCAGTCATTTCTGCAAAAGGATTCCCGACCAAGTATTGAGTGCATAACTGAACATAATTATTTGAAGGTTGACTTTTTTTGGGTATTAAAAACACTTATTTTATTGGTCGGATGAAATATGCTAATTTTTTGAGATAGGAATTTTGGGTTTTCATGAGCTGTATGCCAAAATCATCAGTATTAAAACAATAAAAGACCTGAAATATTTCAGTTGGTATGCAATGAATCTAAAATATATGAAAGTTTAATTTTTATCATTACATTATGGAAAATAATGACCTTTATCACAATATGCTAATTTTTTGAGAAGGACCTGTAAATTGATGTTAATGTTTTGGTCAGAGCAGGGCAACCTGTCACAAGGGCTATATAGTAACTAGAATGTATAAATTTCTCTAAATGTGCTTTTGCTTGTTCATTTCGAACACCTAATTCAAAACTCTTAAATGAGGATCAATTTTGTGAACCCTATCCTCCAAACTAATATACAGTATATTCAAATATATATTTTTACTAGAACTGTAAAATCTCAAATGCATACATTAAGGGGATAGTTCCCTCAAAAATGTCAAAATGCTGTCATTGTGTTGAAAAATAGTACCACTATGAACACTAATGAAACTGAAGTATATTTAGCCCGCTTGATTAACTGAGTTAGTGATGATATCCTTACTGTCATTTCTGCTTTCATTTTGCAGTGGAAACCACTTTTTCTCTCTCAGTACTTGTTAAATGCATATGTTTGTTATATGACATTGATTTATAAACAACAAACTAGTCAACACTGCTTTGACTGAGTTTCTAGTATACTACTATTTTAGTTTATTTGTATATATTTTGTTTAGTTTTGCAATACCAGAGGTGGGAGCAAGTCTCAAGTCTTAACTCTCAAGTGAAGTCTCAAGTGCAGTGCAGAAAAAACAAGCAAGTCAAATCGAGTTCTGAGGAGTTTCGAGTCAAGCCACAGTACTAAAATAAAGAGGTAAATTTTTTTAATATTTATTTTTGCTCTGAAAAGACCAACTTATATACATATGCCAGTAATGTGTTATACAAATATATATATATATATATATATATATATATATATATATATATATATATATATATATATATACAATCTAAACAATTCAGATAATAAGGTATCTAGAAATATTCACAGTATTTTATAGTGCTCACGATAAAAATACAGTGCATGTTCATTAACGCAATTTACTAATATATATAGGCTATATATTAGTAAATTGCGTTAATGAACATGCACTGTATTTTTATCGTGGGCACTATAAAATACTGTGAATATTTCTAGATACCTTATTATCTGAATTGTTTAGATTTTTAGAATGAACCGGTTAAAATTTATAACTGTGTGTATGCAGTGTAAAAATGCAGTCAGAAAACGGCAGATGAGCTGAATGAAAATGCAAATTCGCTCTCTGACGGTAGTTGGCGGTAATGCAGCAGCAATATAGCTGTTACCCTGGTGATGCCTGTACACAAAGCAGCCCTGCGCTTATAAACAATACTTTATTAGGCATTATACTGGTAAGATGAAAAGAAAATGCCATCGAAACTTTTCTGAAGACAGTCAGTTCCCTTCAGAGATACATTTATAAAAAATAGTCATAAATGTTTTGCAGGGGTTCAGTTAAAGTCTTCAGAAGTCATAATCACTATTAGAGCACTTGGATTTCGTCACAATTCTGTATATTTTATACTACTTGTCACGTTTTAAATAAAGTGTTGTGACTGCAAATCTGCCTGTTATTTTTTAATATTGCCACAAATCATTATGATATATTGTTGAGAAGGTTTAGAAAAGGCACACACATTTAGAGGCAATGTCGGGTAATTTCATACAACAAAACACGAGATTAATCGTGAATCGCTTTAATTTACTGACAACCATCAAAAATTTGAAGAGTAATTTTACATATGAATCTTTCTGGATAATGAAATGGTAACGAAATTATTTACTTCAAAAACCTTGTGTTTTGAAATGTCTGATGAAATTCGAGGTTGTGGTGGTTGTATCGGATATTTTTGCGTTCCATATTTTCATAATTTTTTTTTCACACGGTTCAATTCGAAATCTTTATATCCAAAAGAGATTATTGAACTCGACAATCATCTGTTATTTTTGCGCGTTGTGAGCGCAGCGTTAACTTTAACGGTGGGATTACATTTTTGCATATTAATTAATTGATGGCGCAATCATTTTTAAACAAATTTCATTACTGTTTATAAAAAGTTAATGAAAATAATAATAAAAAACCTTCAAGTCGTCGAGTAGTTCAAGTCAAGTCTCGAGTCACTGGGTCTCGATATTTCGATATTTTCTTCATTTCAAGCAAGTAACGTCCTTAAATTTGCGACTCAAGTCAAGTCATGTAACTCGACTCCCCACCTCTGTGCTATACATATTGTTCCAAAATGAAATATATATATATATATATATATATATATATATATATATATATATATATATATATAAAAGGGAATATATGTGGTGACCACTTTTTATAGAGCTGACAACTATTTCAGTTTATTTGTATATAGTTTTTTTGTTTTGTTTTTCAAGCCTCTCTGTACCCAAAAAGCGAACAAACAATACAGTTTAATATTCAGTGTGGCATTGGGGGCGTGGTCATGTGTCGGTCTGCGGGAGAGAGAGCAGTAAGGCTCGTCACCAGGTTCATAATTATCTCTAACACCTGTCTCTCATTAAAGTGATGGCGGAGGGAGACTTAAAAGGCATGCCAGAGCATCAGAGGGGGAGAGAGAGTGACTGACAAACCTACAGCCTTACACAGAGTGTTTTGCCTATTATTTTGTGAATCATTAAGTTTGTATTGATTGTTTTAAAGTTGAAAACATTAAAATAACTTACCTTGAATCTGCTTCGTTGTCTTCTCACTCCTCCATTGCCCGAACTAAGAGCTTTGCTACAACAACAATTACAGATTTTTATACAGCAGTGAATTTGGCATCCTTCTCTCATCTGACTGCTTCTCTTTTACTTTTAACTCTTTTGGAAAGTCATGGAAACATCAAAGGGAACACTGCAATAACATTTAGGCCTCCCATTCACATCTGTACACAAGTGGAACTGTTTACCCTGCTATAGTTTAGTTCTGTGTTCCAAACCTGAAAAGGATTGGTACTATCATGTTCCTCAAAGAACAGTTTTGTGACCAGTATGCACCTTTTCATTTGAAATACGTATACCCTTAAGTGATAAGCCAATTATATCATGTTTGCAGGCACATTTTAATAAAGGCTCACATAAGAGCAAAACCTGCAAATGCATGTGTTACAATAATAACTTAATTTACTGTAGGCTATATAAGCTACCACATTTCAATGTAGCCTAGAATATAAAGATAAAATAAAGAAATAAAGTGGTACAGCAATCCAGACAGTAAATGCAATAATAAACATTAAACAAGTCATAAACATTTGATAATTAAACAAAAAGTCATATTTAATTAATCACTTACAATGGAAGTGAATGGGGCCAGTCCACAAACATTAAAACACACACTACTTCAAATGTAAACATTATAGGGTAAGATGACCATTCCCCTTAACTTCTTAAATTTTTGACCATAGATGGCCCTAAATCTCATTTCAACACCTTTATTGAATATCTGTGCTCCTCTTAATCTTGATATTTCATCTGAATCTCTGAATGAGATTTATTCCATCCAAACAGTTTTGAGGTAAAATGAGGAATTTATCTGTGACATTCTGTTATGTTTGATATTAAATGTTTTTATGTATATTTGTTAATGGGGGATCTGTGGACACAGTAAAGTATTTTGATTTTTTGAGTTAAAGTTTTATTTTTATTTTGTGACAAAGTAAAGTTAGACCCTTTGGGGAAAATTCCATATTTAATTGAAATATTAGATTTTATATTTCACTTTAAATTTCAAAAATACTTTATTAAGACTGAATCAGATGTATTTGATACATTTTAAAAAATGTTAAAAAATATTTGCTATGACACCAAAATTAGTACATTTTCTATTTATCTATTTAAATGTTTCTATTCCCCTGTTTACTGCGTAAAGCGCTATATAAATATAAAATGATTTCATTCATTCAATTCATTCCCCTTGAAAATATGTTAGATGATGCATCATCATCATTCTGCACATACTAAAATTTTATCTATATTTGTTATAATTTAAAAGTAAATGAACATTGTTCTTAAGGGGGGCATCTTACCCGAACTTCCCCTACATATTAACATGTTTTTAGTGAGATAAAATATGTTTAATATGAATTTGTGATAAAATCAATTGCATGGTTTACCTTCGTTACATCGTCAGGCCAACAAAGTTGTAATATTGGAGATAACTTTACACAGATAGTAAGCTATTATATCAAACTAAAATCACAGCAACTCAAGTAATGTTTTCGTCTTGTGGTTGTACTTTTGAAACAGTGTGTATTTTAACATTTATAGACTGGCCCCATTATAAGTGCCTTGCTGTAACCACACTTTTTTTGTTTTAGTTTTTTTAATAAACAAAAGACAAGCTGAAATGATTGTTTTGTGGTAATAAACATTATGCCACAAATTGTATTGAACCTGAAACATTCCTTTAAAGGCTGGTTTTGTACCCTGTTTGACTAGTTATCCTACCCTACTGTACATAAACAAGTGTTTTCTAATTTTATCAGTTACAACAATTGTAAAATTATGTTAAATTTTATTGTCACTCTAATTTAGATCCTTGTTGTTTTGTGCCAAATAAATGCACTAATACCATAATATTTCAAAAGATGTTAACCCTTAACTTCAATATAGAGCAGCTGCATTTTTTTCAAAATGATAGCTTGACTGTAAGTTCAACTATTTCAAATAATGAGTAGGTTGTAGCATGAGAAGCTACAGTTTCAAAGTGGAATATGTGCTGTATATATGCTGTCTTCTAATACTCAATCAGTAGCCATTTTTCTTATCAAGCTCTGAGTTGTTGTTATGAGGCACTTCACTCTCTCTATTGCTTGCGGTTTTGTTTTTTTCCTTCTCCAGTAAGCCTGTCTATCTATATTACAATTCTCTATGCTGACAGCTCCAGTGCAGGTGATAAAAGCTTAACCTTCACGTTAATGAAGTACTCAAGCTAAAACATTGCGGTGTTCAAAGTGAGATGCCATGTTCATGGAATGAAAGGGTTGTCTCTCTTCTCTTCAGATCAAAACCTTCAAAAGTTGAAAACACATTGTACCATTGCACCAAGGGCATCGATTTGGCTTGAACATTACAGTGTGAAGAATTTACATGTTTCCATTGATCATGGTAGAAATATTGGGGGGGTTGTACTTGGTTGTTTTTTTGTGATTTTCTACCCCTTTTCTCCGCAATTTTGAACGCCCTATCTCTAATGTGCCCTAAGTCCTCGTAGTGGTGTAGTGACTCGACTCAATCCGGGTGGCAGAGTACGAATCTCAGTTGCCTCCGTGTCTGAGACCGTCAATCTGCACATCTTATCATGTGGCTTGTTGAGTGTGTTACCATAGCATGTGTTCACGCTATTCTCCGCGGCATCCTCGCACAACTCACCGCACCACCCACCGAGAGTGAGAACCACACATTATAGCGACCACAAGGAGGTTACCCCATGTGACTCTACCCTATAGCAATCAGACCAATTTGGTTGCTTAGGAGACCTGGCTGGCGTCACTCAGCACGCCCTGGATTCGAACTCTCGACTCAAGGTGTGGTAGTCAGCATGAATACTCACTGAGCTACCCAAGCCACCGTACTTGCTTGTTTTTATTATTGGAATTTGCACCCCTGCATTGCACCAATACATCCACTAGAGCTTTTAATGAGAGCTAAACTCTGTGGGTAGCGGATGGGATCAATTCATTATTAAGTTACTGAAACAAAGGCCTAGACAGAGATCTGTTCTCAAATTTATTTCAAACTTTTGTTAAATGCATAATACCATGGATTTTCTGAAGTACACAGCTACATATAGAAATACAAAATCAGGTCTGGATTGGTTCACATATTGTGCAAACATTGTTTTGTTTCTGTAAGCTGCATACTTTAAACTCTAGATTAGTTAACGGTTTATTTGGTAGCTTATTTGCGATCAGAGAAATCTGTGTGAAGTCAGTGAGACAGTGAGTAATGTGACAGAACAACCCGAAGGTGTCCCTGTTGATTTCATTGTCATCTCCGTCACATTTCAGAGGTTTGGTTGCAGTGTTTCCTGTTTGTTTTCAGGCAATGCGACCTTTTCATCTTTACAGAAAATGCAAACGAAAAATAAAAATGACCTTCTTTATTTATTATCTTTAGTCACCTAAATATTTCCCATTACTAGCCAAAAAACTAGACTTTTGATTCATGAGTGTTCTTGTTAGTGACTAGAGTAATGAAAGGATATTTTACATTCACATTTATTTCTCATATGTAGAATTACACAAAATATTCAGTGTACCTGATTGTGCCTGTCAGTATATGTGTGTCTCTGCCCTTCAAAAGTGCCTGTCTTAGCTCATCCTCTTCCCTTTCTGCATTGTTGCCATATGGGAAAGGTAAGTTTATTCAAAGCACCAATTATTCTAATTTCATGTTAAAAATTATTTTATATTTTCTTTAATACATATGTATGCCATATGTATTAAAGAATTTTTTATTCCCATGTATCTGATTTTAAAAGACTGGCAAATTTAAAACTGTGAAAATTCTTATTCCCCAGAGTTCCATCCACACTCTTCTAAACACTCAAAAACAAACAATTCACCAGTAGCAGGTCCATGACATCCTGAATCATGAAGCGATTTCAAGATGACACTTTACTGCTCCATCTGGCAGAAATTTCCATCTATCTTTGACTAAAAGTGGAACAACATAAGAACACTTCTTAAGATTCACAAGCTTTAAATGAGAATGATACGTCAATAGACAGGTCAGCTCTTGGACTTACCTTTGCTTTCACACCATCTGGGTCCTGGCCCATAGTTGTGAGCAGGTTACAGTGGCACTCAAGTGACTCCTCATTTTAGCTTTGGAGTAACATCTGTAACTTCATCTGCTTCAGCTCTTCCTTCAGCCACTCTTATTTGCATAAATACTGGTTAAAATATGTATTTACCTCAAGCTAGAGTGAAGGAACTTACATCAGTTTTCTTGCCCATGATTCTCAATGGCCAAGTTTCTCATCAGGCTGGGTTTATTTGTTCAGTTTTACGTCGCCATCCAGCAACAGGTTTACTATTTTGCATTCAGAATGGCTGACACACTCTCTTTTGGACAGTTTTTTGACCTCATCGTGGGCCTATCCACGGTATGTATGGGCTGCCTTTATTCGCCTGTAAAAGCAGTTGAGATTCATGTTAAGTGTTCCACTGTTAAAGACAATCAGAATTGCAGTATTGCAATTGTCTAATAATTAATTAATTTACAGTAATCAAGATGAATTGATAAAAAAAACAAAAAAAACGATATTTCACATGTTTAGCATCACTCTGAAAAAACAACTAACCTTGTCCAAAATACACAAGGAAGCATGCATTCTCGACACAAGAGGAAATCTTGATCATATTTGATCTTCCTCTCTGCAGCAGGAGGTGTGATGGGCTCAGAGGGGGTCTTCTTAGGCTGGTCAGGGTTTGTGGACACTTGACATGTTCAGAACTAAGGACTTCTCCGAGCTCTATGGCACCGACTCAGCTGATCCCTAAAGCCCACCTCTACAACCCTACCCTAACCCTAACTATAGTAGGGAATCACTGGTCCCTATCCCTAAAGCCCAACCCTACAACTACCTTTAACCATTCCCACACTGGGAGTCAGAAATCGGCACGACACCGGCACCGATTTCATTCCATTTCGAACGCTGGCCTTATCAATGGCTTAATTATCTGCCACAATAATGTAATGGATTTTTATTGTCTGATATTTTTTTTATAATATATATATCATATTTAGAATGATTTAAATATAACTATTTAGAATGATTTAATAATTATGTATTGAATAATTGTTATTTGAGTGGCTTTCTCAGCAAATATTTATATTTATACAAACCTGTATGACCTTTTACTTATGCAGTGCACAAAAGGAAAATATTAAAAAACATTTTTTTTAATTGATTTTACTTTTTGCCGAAGCCAATGTGTATTATATTTTTTTATTAAATTAAACTTCAAAGTCCAGCTACCTCAGCTTTAGTTCGCAAAGTCTCTGTTGATGTTTAAGATGTTGGTATACGTATCTTATTAATTCATGGTGTAATTCTTGTAGTCAGGTTCATGTGTTATTCACAATATAAATTCTTCTCATTGCTCTTCCAGTATACAATATCACCAATTTTCTATTTTAGTTTCCTTTAATTTTTGTGTCTTGAAATTTGCTGCGTGGGCTGTATCATTAGCATGGGGTGTGGGTTGGGGAACGGACTGCATATTGCATGGACCTTTAGGAGCAGTTTAAAAGGCTAGCCCAGCAATCATCATTGACACGCGGAGATCAATAGTGGGCAATTGCTAGAGATTGGGCAAATTGCCCTTGGTGGTGGCATGCATGCCTTAGTTTGCTCACCTCTGGGCTAGCCTTTTACACTACTCCTCAATGTCCAAGTAGTAGGCAGTCTGTGCCCAAACCAACACCCACATGCTAATGATAAAGGCCAAGGTGGAAATTGCAAAACACACAAAATTTTTTTTTTTAATTGGTATCAAGTCAATTATTACAAATAAATAAATAAACAAAAAATAACAAGTCACAATTTAGAAAAATAAGTTTCAAAACTTCTATTTTTGCATTTTTATTGGTCTGAAAAATGAAATGTGAAGCACAACACGGACTGCATATGTAAGGGTACATATACTGTGTGCAGTTTAACAATATGCCTGAAGGTGGCATAATCTCACTTTTTGATAAGGAAGAGGAGATGATTGTGGCAGAATGTCACATTACATCTTGTAATGCAGAGATAGATCATTATAAAGTCAGTGGCCCCAAAAGATATTTGGACACTTAAGTACTTGCATGTATAAATGTGAATAGATAACAAAAAAAAAATAAAAAAATAAAAAATAAAATATGTGTCATTTCATTCAAAGAGCACAAGCTTGTTAGGCAAAACATTTTACAAATATGTTGTTCAGATTTAATTAATAAAATATTGAATATGCTGTTCAAAATTAAGATAAAAATGTATTTGGACACTTGTGGTTGTACAATTTTAGATGACCATGAAGTCCATAGTTAATATTATGACGTTCACTCTGGTTGTTCTGCTAACACACCTAAGTCCTTTTTTTTTGTTTCTTTTTTGTTGTTGCATTTTTACATATACAAATGGTTTGATATTTAGTATCTACAGCTGACATTCATTTGCAATTGCGACTAAGGGTCCAAGCGCTGTAGAGTATATATGTATGACTTTATGTATTATTTCAGTATTTTAATGAAAGTTATTATTCAGCATTATCCATAAAACTAGTTATAAAAAAAGATCCTAAAAATCATATTAATGAAATCAGTATTTATTATAATAAGGGAACTCATCCACCATGGTTTTTATGTTCAAACTTTTTATTAAAACAAATGTTATTACAACAATAGATTATTACACCTTGTTAATAATTTTCTTCACAAAACCAAAGAAACATATTTCCTCTAAAACATATCCTCTAAAACACACACACACACACACACACACACACACACACACACACACACACACACACACACACACACATATATGTGTGTGTGTATCACATAATAATAATAATAATTATAATAATAATAATAATACAAAAACATTAAATTAAATAAATAACTATAGAAAATAATAGTAATACCAATAGACAATATAATATGTACATAAACTTAAAACAAAAAATATATATATACATACTCATGAATTAAACAGGAGGTAGGATGCCAAGAGACTTGAAGTAAGCAATAAAGGGATGCCATTTATTAAAGAAATTACTTTTCCCAGAACATCTTACTTTTTCCAGTTTCAGAAAAAACATGGTATCCACTAGCCATTGGGAGATTATTGGGGGTTTATTAGATTTTCAGTGGAGTAGAATATGGCGCCTGGCTAACAAAGAGGTAAAAGATAAAATATCCAGTTGTTTGGAATTAAACTGTTACCAAATTTTTGGTACTCCAAAAATGGCTATAGTGGGGCAAACATCAATTCTCATTTTAAACACTTCAAAAATAATTGTACAATAATTGACCCAAAAATGATGCAACATAGGGCAAGTAAAAAACATGACTCAAATTGCACCGAGCAGCATGATATCTGTCACATCTAACTTCAGTATTAGGAAATATTTCAGATAACCGGGCCTTGGAAAAATTATTTCTGTATAGTATTTTAAATTGTATTAGGCCAAGACATGCACAAATAGTACCATTTTCTGTCCAGTGTACCCGCCAACCAGTCCTCTTCAAAACTTTCTCCCAACTCCTCCTCCCACGCTCTTTTAATTTTGTCAATAGAGCAATCATCTAAACCTAAAAGACAACTATACATTCTTGAAACTTGTGACTTGTGATGTGGATTGAATTGCAGAAATTCTTCCCAAACTAGCATCAGGGGCAGAGATGGGTAATTAGAGAATAAGGTATTAGAGCAGTGTCTAATCTGCAAAAACCGATACAACTGTGACCCCAATAGCCCCAAGTCAGAAGATAGCTGCACGTAGCTACAAAATGTGCCATCTCTGTAAAAGTCTTGAAAACATCTCAAGCCCTTTGCGTGCCACTGCTTAAGTACAGGATCATTAAGAGATGGGGGAAACATATGATTCCTCAACAGCGGCATCAATGTTGAAGCAGAAGCAAATAAAAATTTTTGCCTAAACTGGCACCAAATCCGAAGGGTAGATACTACTGGATTATTTGTCAAGGATGCCGAAGAGACATTAAAAGATAGGAGTGAAGTAAGCAAGGCCAGCAGAGAGGTAGATATACATGAGTTTGCTTCCAATCTGCACCATGGCACAGTGGACGAACTGAGCCAAAATGTTATCTTGTGAATATTAACTGACCAGAAGTATAACATGAAATTGGGTAAAGAGAGCCCACCATTCAGTTGGCATCTTTGAAGCAATGATTTACGAATTCTGGACACTTTACCACCCCAAAGAAAGTCAATGACAATCCGGTCGATAGATTTAAAATGCTTAGTGAGAAACAGAGGGATGCATTATAATTTCAGATAATAATGGATATGAACAGTATAAACAAAATTTGCTCCACCACTCCTGACAATGAGGTGCCACCCCTGAAAGTTTGTTAAAAAGGAAAAGGGTGCCCAATGTTGTTGTATTGATGATTAATTTGTGTTACATTAAATGAAAAAGTCTAATGCTGCATTCCATTCAAACTTGTAAAATCCAACTTTGGATTTTACAACTTCTTACTAGGAAAAGAGCAATGGAATGCCACTTGAAGTCGGAATTCCAACTGGGAAACTCATGCGGAAATGTTCATCTTCGATTTCGCAGAGATGCGGGTTCTTAAAGCCACACAAACATGCCAGTGTAGCTCCTATCTATTTGATTGGGGAAAAACGGTTGATCATAGAACATATTTCAAATCAGCAATAAAATTTTATAATTTTGGAATAATAAATTGTGCTTCTTTACCTCATATTACGTTAAAACCAAAATTTTCCCAGATTGTATAGATTGATTGACAGGCGATGTCTGTATCTAAAAGGCGACTGCCTATTTTACCTGTGAGGCAGGACTTCCTTTCTACATCCATTGACCGGTGAGCGCTAGGGCATTTGGTTGGGCATTCAAATTTCTCCCATTCATTTTAATAGAAGTGGCCAATCTCTGCTAAATAGTCTCTGGCTAACAGGATCTTTGCCATTTTGTTTCCTTAAACGTCATCTTCCGAGCATCTGGCAATGAAATGCCTTTGTGGTCGGAGCTCGGAGATATCAAGAGGGAAAATTCCACATCTAACTTGAATGGAACGCAGCATATGTGCCTGAACTTGACCAGAGCATATTTCCGAAAGTCTGGGATGACCCCCCTACCCACAACCCAACTCTGGGGGTGAGTGTACCCCCACCATCTGCCCTGCCCAGTGCCCTCTGGTCCCACTCCCCTCTCTGCTTAAAGGGCTAATTAGTGGCTGAATATGCAAATGAGCACAGCTGCCAAAGTGTGGTTCTTATGTCCTTACATTTGTCAGGAATTCAATGAGGCTTCCTTAGCTCTAAATGATCTGATAAAATTGTTTTTTTTAAATAATCAGGATCTTCAGATTGTCAGTTTACCTGACCTGAATATTGAAACATACTGCAGGCTGAACCATTACAAACCTGTTCTTTAAATTCTACGCTGCTTAGAGTCAATCAGGCTTGATTAAAAAGGAGCGAGGAACATTAAGAATCAATACGGTGGACAGCTCAGTGACTCTGACTACACAGTCAATTAACCAGCCGCTGAACATCAGGGAGCTGATCTCAAATCAGTTTATACATGCGTTCAGGTGAGGTAGGCCACGGAAGAGAGAGACTGCTGCTTTTTTTCAAATTTCTCTGGTTGGATAATAAAGGTTAATAATAGGCCTTTCTGTGTCATATTTGACATGACCAGTCAGTGCAGTAATTACAATCATTATGTTCAGAAGGGTGTCGTCTTTTCCCTTTTAAACATAGGACGCTACAGAAAATCAATTATTCAATCAGGAGGGCACCCCTTCTTCACTCTATTCAATAGTGGCTAAATGGAGTTGGTTCACTTAATTTTGGGTCCGGAGAGAATAAATGTAACTGCAAAGACCTTTCATTTCAGATACTCTCTTGCAATTCAATGTAATGTTAAGTTGCTTCTCATGTTCAGTGAACAGGAAGTTCTGTGGAATTCTTTTTTTCTTTCTTTTTTTAATGTCAGTTAGCCTGGAAGAGGGATGTCAGACAACTTACATATTCTTGCTCTCTCGCTTTGTCTCTCTCAGTCCTGCAATACATGCTGGGATTGTCAGGATGTAATTTAAGTGCATGGGCACAAAGGCCAAATGCCAAACAGACAATGATGATGTGTTGGGCTTTAAATGTAGTTAAATTTGGGGTGTGCAATTAGGATCAGTGCTACAGAAAAGAGTCAAACACACTATGTGCTCCAGACACTGAAAGACCGTAGGCTACTGTTTGATAATGCCACAGATAAAGCCATCACACATACTTTAATTGTACTACATAAAAGCTGGCCAACAAAAGGCTTGAGAGTAGTTTGGAAAGAAAATAATTACACAAGAGATTGTCATGGAAACAGCATTGACTTGTTGAAATCAGACATTTAAGGGATCGTACACGCAAAATCCTGTAATCCCTTACCCTCACGTTGTTCCAAACCCCATATGACTTTCTTCCATGGAACATAAAATGGAATATTATGCAGTATGTTCGCCTCAGTTTGGTGGGCGATGTGAAGTTGTCGACAGAGAATGGGGGGCGGAGGCGGTCCTTGGTTGAAATGTGTTTTGATGTCCCCTTCTGCATATCACGACCCCCTTTTGGCATTTTGCGGCACAGTTTCGCTACCCCTTCATTGTATCACAGTTCACTTTGGCATATTCTGCCAAGCCCACCAGGAAAAGTTCCGGTTCCCCAAAATGCTAGTCTGCTTCTAGGTTTGCATTTTTACCATGTTTAAGCTTGTAAATGTGGCTGGTTATATAATGCAAACATTAAATTAAAGTCATGAGCTATTAGGGGTAGGTAAAATGATTGTTTTCCCAATGCATTGTGATCTTCATTTGAACAATGTCTTTCTTAAATCCCAAGATGGGTCTTTCACTCAATGCGTAACCCTCCACTACAATGAGAGGAACTCATTTTTCAGGAACCAAATTTCGCACTATGCGACTAAAGTGATTATATTTGTCCACTGGCTGGTAAATGTTTACATTTCACTCAGCAGTAATTTAGTAGTTTAGTCGTGAAGTGTTCAGCAGCGAGATCCTTTCACAGTGTGTTGTGAGTAAACGTTGTTCCGTTTAATGTGTGTTCAAGGACGAGATCCATGCAACACATTTGCCACTGAATACTGTCTCTTTTAATACCCTTTCTATTCTTTACAGTCAGATGTTGATCAAAAACAAGTACAAAAAACATTTAATTCTAATCACTCATCGCACAGATGAGGTAAAGCCAATCAAGCCATCTCTCGTTAACATGCGCTTATATAAAGGCGCTGTTTACAGAAATGCAGTTTTTTTTTTTTTGTTAAAGAGACAGTACCGGTTTTAGCACGTGTTCAACACATCAATGTAAATACTTGTAAATAGTACAAATTATGCAATTTAACAAAAAATATGGAACAAAAATAATATATGAAATATAATATCTTATTTATTGATTTAATAGATGTATTTTTTTCATTTTCAAAAATCAAAAATTATGAAAGGGTAATGAAATATAATTAGTAAAATGTATATTTTCCTAATGAACCTGGTTAAAAGGTACTCTGTATAATTAACAGCATTAGCTGGGAGATAATTTATTTTATATGTAAGCAAAAGGGACATTATATCTGGAATAAACCCATATGAATCAATTCTGTTTCTAATTGAAATCAAATTGAGAGCTTGTGAATCGGAATAGAATTGAATCGGGGAAATCTGTATCAATACCAAGCCCTATGAGCTATAATAAAAGTGTTAATATGTCCTAAAATAGCATTGAGTAAGGAACAGGGCGAAAGTGTTTATGTACTGATATTCTGCTGTTTTCAGCTAAATTTAAACCGTAAAATTAGCATAAAACACAAAACAATTCAGGAAGCAGAAAAAAGTGCAAAAGGTAACATACAAAATAGGCCTATACATTGTAATTAATAACTTACATTTATAATATTTAAAACACTTGTGCAACTTGCGCCAATAAAAATTTCACAACTTGCCTTTACCTGACATATATGAAAACTACCTTGTCCTGAGAACATTTTTCAAATGTAAAATATATAGTCATTATAAAGTTGACCATTGCTTGAATGTATGACATGAATTGTATTTCCTGAATGTATGTGGTTTTATTGTCTTCAATTTGCTCAGCTATATTATACTCAGCTAGAGCAAAAATATGATATACTAAAAATGAAAGTATAAAATATAATAATTCTCCAACATTATTCTAATTTAAGAGCGTTTTGAACTAGGTGTTTGAAACCAACATTCAAAACCCCAGCTAGAGAAAACACACATTTGTGTAATCGGAAAGCAAATGAGATGTAGCATTTGTGACAACTTCTCCATGTGACAACTAGCCCCGGTCTCCCTATATATATATACATCTTAAATATATGTGATAGTATCACACAGATCTTAAATATACATTTTACTGTTCTTGTGTCATCTGCTGGGTGTCTTGCCATTCCTGTCTGCTGAGAGCTGTCTTCCGTTTAATTAGATTTGTAAAAACAATTTTTGGAGAGCTTTATTCTGTAAAAGCTCTCAGGGGTTAAAATCAGCTGAGCAATTCTTTTCAGATTCTTTTCAGCGGTGAAGCATAAATTATTTAAAATTGGGCGACCTTTTATCTCATCCCCTTTGAAGGCAGCAAATTAAAAATGTAAATGGCCTCCCTAATTAATATGCAAATGCATTCATTCCCAGTTAACAATTAGTAATTAAACCTGCACTGTCTAGAAAGAGCACTGACAAAATTAGCAACTTATTTTTGCATCTGAAAAATAACGACAGGACTCAAATGTTTTGTTGAACAAACTGACTTTTTCAAATGTTTTGGATCAGCTGGCCTGACAAACGCTCCATTTTCTGAAAACAGACTATACAAATGGTCACAAACAAATCATTTGACCTTCTGCAAATTGTCCTCAAAAACATTTTTGGGACAATTGAGTTTTTTTTTTCTATGTTATTTTCTTAGAGATTTCAATAACCAATAGAAATGTCAGAAATCTCAAGGTTGGTAATTTGCATACTGGAAAGAATGCAGCCTCTTACAAGGCTCGTATAGACACAATAATGATGGTCACTATTCAGGTTAGAATATAAGAGAAGTTTCTTGGTCACTTGACACTGGACCGCATTTTTAAGGATAATGACAATTACAGCAAGCTCCTAACATTGAAACATTAAAATGTTTAGTGTTTTATGTTAAGACTTTTCAGTCTAAAGGAACCAAAGCAGGACAGGAGTGCGCAATTTCCAACTGGTTACACAAACACTTCAAATAGTTACATACACATCACGTTTTTTACTCGTCCTTAGCTCGGTTACATTTTCCACATTTCATTAATTTCATTCAGTACTTTTATTATAATCCTTGCTCTTACGAGTTCTGAAGTATAAAATTGTATTTCCTTGTGTATTTGGCTGATTGTGAGAGTTATAAAGAACTTGTAACTTGTTTGTTTGTTTGTTTGTTTGTTTGTTTGTTGTTTGACTGGTCAGACGTTCCTTGAGACTTATTGTGATAATCTTGGAATTAAATATTAATAACTATTAAAGCTGCACTACCTACGATTTGTTTGGTTAAAAATAGGGGTACATTTCAGACATTTTCATAATTGATCGTCGTGGAAATTAACGATCAATTAACTGTTAACATTAATATGGCAAAACGCATGTGGAGGACTCAAAATAATATTTGCATGCACCATACTTTTAAAATATAATTAAAAAAAGTAATGCAAGTATTGGCATTTTCCTACATCTAGGCTGTTTAGGCTGTTTAGAACACATTTGTGAGTTTAATCCACTGATATATAGAGAGAGAGAGAGAGAGAGAGAGAGAGAGAGAGAGAGAGAGATCAGTGGTTTAATCACTGTTAATGAATTAGGGTAGGCTTGCTAAAAAAAAAATTGTTCATTAAAACATCACGTTGTGGATCGTGGGATATTTCGGACCTCTGATCTTATATTTTGTATTTTAATAAATAAATAAATAATAATATTCATATCATTATACAGTTCATTAACGGTGATAGTGAGACATCAGCTGAATATGTCTTCATGTTTTCCCGATGATCGCTGACGTAATTGCAGGTTGGGATGAAACAAGGAGATCAACTGTGTTTGTTGTCATGTACTTTAACATGCTATCATGGTGTGTGCAGAAAACATTAACGTTCATTTATAGAGAAACGCTCCCACATTGTTTAAATTGAGCCCCCTTCATCTTTGATCTGTAGCTGTGCTGCTCTTCTTCAGTGACTTGGATAAGAAGTGACATAAAGCGCCAAGCGCCATCTAGCTACGGATTATGGCGGGAACTCTGTGCCTAAACCAAGTGTCTGACCAACCGAACGCCTACCCAAAGGTGTAACCGAATGTCTGGTGCTTTGAGCGTCTTATGGTACGTTCACATACAACACGAAGCTAGCGTTTCGCGTGGCGCAATTTCATAAAAAGTCAATGCAAAGACGTGGCTAGGCGCATATTAAACGAATGGCGCGATTCGAACACGCGAAATCGCTTAATTCGTGTATTTGCACGAGTGGGTTAGCGTTACTTACACAAATGCAAGTTTAAACACACATTTATTATCCAGCGGTCAAACTCGAAAAAAAACAAAGCGAGATGAAAATTTTCTTTGCATTCTATGTGAACGCACCATTACACGGCGGGGGACCAACGTGACAACCTGACGTGATGTCAACGTTGAAATTAGCTTGTTTTTAAATTGGTAAGGAGCCAAGCTGTTGTTTAAAGACTACAAATGGACAATACAGGCACTAGATGTAGATATTTTATACCTAAAACAATGCTCAACCATGCAATCCCTCAATAAGCATTCAGAGAGAGGTGTTGTAGGCTATTAAAGTCATTCTGAGTGATGAACTGATTGCTATGAAAAGCCTGTCTATCACAAATTTCTTTGATCATTTGGAAAGAAACTTATCACTTAACACATTCATGACAGAAGGATCTTAAGTTCTGTTTTAATTTTTCAAGGCAATGTGTGCTTGTGAGTTACTTAAAGAGAGCAAACATACTGAACATACATACAAAGTCTTAATAAATTTTTTTCTATTTGTATATTATTATAGCTCTGGTAGCTCTCTTGGCAACAATTATAGTCACCTTGCTGACGTCACTGGACTTCCTGTTGCTGACGGCACAGCACGCACGCACGCTGCACGAGAGTTTGTTTGTGGCCTGCTTAGCACTGCTTATTCTCATACGTTCAGCGTTATAGTCATCGTTCATAGTTATATCCTTTGTCATTTTACCGCGTCGTTCATAGTTATATCCTTTGTCATTTTACCGCGTTTCAGATTCTTCTGCTTTTTCTCCCGTTTCATCTGCGTGTATTTTCCCGGTTGCTGCTGAAACCTAGCTAGAGTCTGTGTTTGTAGCCTTTAATCCTTAAACATCAGCCATTTTTAAGCATGCATCGGGTCTTCCCATATTATTCTCTTATTGGGATTCAACTGCGCGCATATTCCACCTGTATCCGCGTTCTATTTTTATCGCGATTAAACTGCGTGCATTTTTTCAGCGCGCACCCCCTTTTTTTTTTTTTCTCCTCTGCGGTACACAGATTATTGCATCGATCTCAAAGCACCACTTATCAAGAACAACCACCACCAACAACAAACAATTTTGTGAGGGATTCAAATCAATCTCAAAACCCTCACCGCTCAGGAACAACAAACAATTTGCGGTAAGTCATGGCATCGGCTCATGTTATTTGTTCATGCATTGCATGTCACATGTTTAAAATAGCCTCCTCCGTCAGCAGTGAGGGATTCACTTGTGATAAATTTAAGGAATTAGTCAGGCTGACGGAGAAGGTTAATGAGTTAGAGACTCACATCCGAACGCTAGTAGAGGTCAGTGAGAAAGAGAAGCCGGTAGATACTGTTTCGGATGCGGGCAGTTCAGAGAGCAACACACACACTTTGGTTCCGGCTATAGAGCCCCTGCAGCAGGGCATTTGGGTGACGTATTGGCGGCATACTCGTTCAGCAAAGAGACACCACTCCCGCTCCTGTTAGGGTTTCCAATAAATTCTCCCCACTCAGTGATACACCCACTGAGAATCATATTGAAAGAGCCCTTGTTATCGGTGATTCTATTGTAAGGAACGTGGAAATAGAGACTCCAGCCACTATTGTTAATTGCATTTCGGGGGCCAGAGCGTCTGACATCAAATCAAATTTACAAGTGCTGGCTAATGCTAAACGTAGATTTTCTGAAATTGTTATCCATGTCGGCACTAACGATGTCCGGCTTCGCCAGTCGGAGATCACTTAAGATAATGTTGAAGAGGTGTGCAAATTTGCAAAAACGATGTCAGACACTGTAATATATTCTAGTCCCCTCCCTGCTCGTCGTGGTGACGAGGTTTATAGTAGATTAGGGTCACTGAATGGCTGGATGTCTGAGTGGTGTCTGCAGAATAAAATAGGATTTATAGACAGTTGGAAAAGTTTTTGGGGTAGACCTGACCTGCTAAAGAGAGACGGACTCCATCCCTCCAGGGAAGGTGCCGCTCTCCTCTCTAGTAATTTGGCTCATAGACTTAATAATGATATTAATTGACTAAATGGGGCCCAGGTCAGGAAGCAGACAAACTGGTTAATCTGAACGTCTGCTAGCTGCCTTGAGACATCACACAGGTCACATAAACTACAACACATAGAGAAGGTATCACCTAGATATCTCATAGAGACTGTGTCTGTTCCACGAACTACGAAACACAATACCCTCACTAAATCATTTAGAAAAAATTTGATTAAGGTCAAACTTGAACAAAACAAACAAACTAAAAATACACATCATATACAAATAGGGCTACTAAACATTAGATCTCTTTCTACCAAAGCACTAATTGTCAATGAAATGATTACAGATCATAGATTGGATGCGCTCTGTTTGACTGAAACCTGGCTTAAACCGGATGAATATATTAGTTTAAATGAATCTACTCCCCCAGGTTATTGTTATAAACATGAGCCTCGTCTGAAGGGTCGAGGAGGAGGTGTTGCTACAATTTACAGTGAAGTTTTTGGTGTTACTCAGAGGACAGGATATAAATGTAAGTCTTTTGAACTAATAATGCTTAATGTGACACCGTCAAATATAAATAAAAAATCTCTGTCGTCCTTTACCCTTGCTACAGTGTATAGATCACCCGGGCCTTATTCAGATTTCCTTAGTGAATTTGCAAATTTTTTATCAGATCTTGTAGTTACTGTAGATAGAGCCTTAATTGTTGGTGACTTCAACATTCACATAGATAATGAAAATGATACATTGGGATTAGCATTTATCGATATTCTCAACTCTCTTGGAGTCAGACAAAATGTAACAGGACCAACTCATCGCCATAATCATACGCTAGATTTAATTCTTTCATATGGAGTTGATGTTGATAATATAGAAATTCTGCAGCAGAGCGATGACATCTCGGATCATTACCTCGTCTCTTGCATGCTGCAATCAGCTTCACTAATACTCTTCCAGATCTATCTCATATACTCAATAAACCCCAAAGCCCAGAAGAACTTGATGAAATAACAAAACATTTAAATGCAGTCTTCTCTAGCACCCTTGATGTTGTCGCCCCACTTCGATTAAAGACAATTAAAGAAATAAGCCCTGCACCATGGTACTATGATCACACTCATGCTCTCAAGAGAGCAGCTCGGAAAATGGAGCGCATGTGGAAAAATACAAAATTAGAAGTATTTCAGGGTGCATGGAAGGATAGTGTCTGTAGCTACAAACACGCACTCAAAGCTGCCAGGTCAGCATATTTTAGTAAACTCATAGAAAATAACCACAACAATCCTAGATGTTTATTCAGTACTGTGGCTAAATTGGTTAGGAATAAAGCCTCAACCGAACCAGATATTACATCACAGCTCAAGAGTAATGACATCATGAATTTCTTTACAGATAAAATTGAAATAATCAGAAATAAAATTGGAATTATGCAATCATCTGTCATAGCACCTCAGAAAATGGTGTCGAATAATTTCCCTCATTTGCAACTTCAATCCTTCGCTATCATAGGTCATGAAGAGCTAACAAAACTTATCGAAACATCAAAAGCCACAACTTGTTTGTTAGATCCTATACCAACAAAGCTCTTAAAAGAGGTATCTCCTGTAATATCAGAACCTCTTCTTAATATCATTAACTCCTCGCTATGCTTAGGACATGTCCCAAGAAACTTTAAAATGGCAATTATCAAACCGCTAATTAAGAAGCCACAACTTGATCCTGGAGAACTTGCTAATTATAGACCGATTTCAAATCTCCCGTTTATGTCAAAAATACTAGAAAAGGTAGTATCCTCCCAAATATGTTCATTTCTACAGAGAAATAATATATATGAAGAATTTCAATCAGGATTTAGGCTTCATCACAGTACAGAGACAGCACTTATCAGAGTTACAAATGACTTGCTCTTATCATCTGATCGCGGCTGCATTTCTCTTCTAGTGCTTTTAGATCTTAGTGCTGCATTTGACACGATAGATCACAACATTCTCTTGAATAGGCTGGAGAATTATGTTGGAATTTGTGGAGTGGCATTAGCATGGTTTAGGTCATATTTAGCAGGCCGCTACCACTTTGTCTATGTAAATGAGGAATTGTCAAACCAAACAAAAGTAAAATATGGAGTGCCACAGGGATCAGTTTTAGGGCCTCTACTTTTCTCCATGTATATGCTTCCCCTGGGAGATAATATCAGGAATCGTGGAATAAGTTTCCACTGCTATGCTGACTATACACAACTTTATATTTCTTCAAAACCTGATGAGATTTCACAATTCTCATAATTAGCAGAGTGTATCAATGAAATAAAAGATTGGATGGCCAGAAATTTTCTTCTACTCAATTCTGACAAAACAGAGGTTCTAATTATTGGACCAAAAGACTCTAAAAATAAGCCACTAAAATATAATTTGACTCTAAATGGATGTACTGTTACATCATCTTCAACAGCAAAGAACTTAGGTGTTATATTTGATACCAATCTGTCCTTTGAAAATCAAATTACAAATGTTTGTAGAACAGCATTCTTCCACCTAAGAAATATTGCTAAATTAAGGCATATGCTCTCGGTTGCTGATGCCGAAAAACTAATTCATGCGTTCATGACCTCAAGACTAGATTATTGTAATGCATTACTGGGAGGATGTCCAGCAAGATCAATAAATAAACTTCAATTGGTTCAAAAAGCAGCAGCCAGAGTGTTGACGAGAACCAAGACATATGATCATATTAGCCCCATTTTATCATCGTTACATTGGCTACCTGTTAAATTCCGTATTGATTTTAAAATTCTGTTAACTACGTACAAAGCTTTGAATGGTCTAGCTCCGCAGTACTTAAGTGATCTTCTACCACGCTATATTCCAACACGTTCATTAAGATTGCAAAATTCTGGCCTATTAATAGTTCCTAGAATATCAAAATCCACTAAAGGAGGAAGATCCTTTTCATATTTGGCTCCTAAACTATGGAATAGTCTCCCAAACACTGTTCCAGATGCAGACACACTCTCTCAGTTTAAGTCTAGACTAAAGACTCATCTATTTAGCCAGTCATACACCTAATTTATCCTCCAACCCACAATTAGGCTGCTTTAGTTGGGTCTGCCGGAACCAGAAACCAGAAACATTGAGCATGATCTCTAACTCTGCAATAAATTAAATGGCATCTACGCTCACATCTTTTTATTTGTTTCCCTGTCTCAACCTCGGGACTCCTATCCTGAGGTCACCAGAACCGGCTGGATCCAGCACCATTCCTGCTTCATGTTGGACTCCACTGCTACATGTCGCAGAATGATGATGACTAAATGCAGCCGGTGCCAGCCAAACATCACTTCAATCTATTATGACGGACTTCAGAGGATGAAATGATGCCAACTCCAACCTGCATCACCTCGGTCTATTTATGGACTACGATCTTGAAATTAAATGCTTAGACTAACTATTGCCAACAAAAGCCTTCATCAGCCAATTAACAAGGACAATTGTATCTATGTGAACTTCTGCAATTAATCAAGATGGACTTCAAAGACTTTGGTCATTAATCTTACAGTTCAAACACAATCTATGTTTAATCACTGACCCTTAACACTTAGTTTAATAATTTTAAACCATGATTTTACCTATACATAATTAATATTTACATTACATTCATAATGTTAGCCAGAGGGGAACTGGCCCCCACAGTGAGTCTGGTTTCTCCCAAGGTTATTTTTCTCCATTAATCTACATCTTATGGAGTTTTGTGTTCCTTGCCACAGTCAGCCTACAGCTTGCTCACTGGGGTTATTAATACAATTATCATTTAATTATTTTTAAACACTATTAAAAATCGTATTTTATCTAAATTACACAATGATGATTAATCGACTTTATAGACATTACAGTTTTATCGTCTGTTAATGCTGATATTCTGTAAAGCTGCTTTGAAACGATGTGTGTTGTGAAAGGCGCTATACAAATAAAATTGACTTGACTTATTTTACTATTCATAAAAATGTCATTTTTTATTTAAACATTTAAAAAATCATAATGTTATTTGTCAAATTCCTTAATTTTATGTTGTGTGCTATATTGTCTCACAAGTTCAAGATAAAAAGTTTCAAATTCAAGGTCTTCAATGTCCTGGCACGATGTTGTGAAGAAGTAATTGTCCATTGACTTTGCATGGTATAGTAACACTTGTTGAATTAGTGCTGGTCAGACAAAGTCAGACTTAGCATTGAGAATGATGCGATTAAGATTATTCTATAAACTCTACTAATTTTTACTATCCCTTCATCTCCTGCCTTCTGCTGTATTCCCCCCGCTGACTCTTGGGCTGGTAGGAGAGTGAGTTAACATAACAAGCTGTTGATGTTGACTGGTTTTGGATATCAGACAGAACTCTTATATATAGATATCTTCTGATGGAGAGAGAGAGAGGACTTGTGTACTGTACACTGGATCTAACAAGCATTTTCAGTGCCTCTCGTGTTTTCATATTCTAAGCATATAATTTAATATTGTACATGGCATCACATCTCTGTATATAGGTTATATACAGTACATAGGCGGTGGGTGAATTAATTACAGGGTAAGGGTACGTAAATAAAAATTAAGTAAAGAAATAAATAGATAACATTTAAAATGCAAATAAAATTTCCCCATCTGACTCCATTCATTAATCTTCAAATTGCAGGTTCTGCCTACTGTACAATGTTCACACTCCATACAAAACTTTCCAAATGAATACATTTTTGATTATTGTTATTTGCACAGACACCAGTATTCATATTGATAATTATACATCTGAGATTGATGCCTATCAATTCATCATTTTTTATGTAGTTAGTCTCTGTATCCCTCTTTGCAGGAAATCTAGAGAATCTCCAGATGATGTCACTTGAGGCTTTAAAAGAGCCTTTAGAGCCTTCTTTCACTGTTTCTTGGACAGACACCTTTCCTTCTGCTGGATCTCTTCTGAGCTTCAGAAGTTTTGTTGGTAAAACATATTCATATATACCATAATATACTCATATTCATATATACCATATTTCTGTTGTCTTCCCAATAATAAACATGTTTCTATCATTGTTTACATTTACATTACTGTGCAAAAGTCTCAGGCACATTAGTCTTAATATGGTTATTTTCTATCTTTTGCTTTAGTGTGTCAGTAGGAAATATAAATTAGATTTTAACATCTTTAGCACATAGAATTAAATAGAAGAACAATAAACCATACTATAAATCTGGGATTATATGAAGAGAATGAAGCAATGAAGACAACTAATATCCATAGAAGAACTGTGTCAAGTTGTTCATTAATCTTGAAACTACTTGCTACTTGCCAACACTGTTGAAAAACATACCTGTGTACCTAGGAGAATTTTAGGTGGTTTTAAAGGCAAATGATGTATTAGGAAATATTGATTTAGTTTTTTTGTTTACTGCACTTTGTATAAAGTTAATTGATAAATGAAAGATATTTATGACATTATTTTTGAAAACATCACACTGACAGCATTTTCCAGATATGCCTAAAACACAGTACTGCATAATAAACTTTTCATAAACTGTTTAAAGCAGTTGAAAAACTTTTCAGGATTAATATCAAAGCTAATACATTGACATAATCTTCTGGACATTAAAGTCTTTACATTATGCAATTGTACAATAATGTAATTCTTAACTACAATAAATCAAATTTATAAGGTAAAATGGTAATAAACCTGCTAACACATGACGTACCAGTTACATCATTTATTCGTCCTTTTTTTGTAATTTCATGACTTACTAATAGGCAATGTAACTGCAATGTCACAGGTTCGTAACTTCGTTACCATTATATGCCCAATTCACAACGTCATCTTTATGTCATCCTAATGTTGCAAGCTTACCCAGAATGGCCCAGTAACATAATATATTTGTTATATTTAGGTAATCCCACTTACTAACAAAGTAACTGCAACGTCCTGGCCCCATAATTTCATAACCATTAAATTACCAATTGACAACATCATCTTCACATCCTCCTAATGTCCCAAGATTACCCAGAATTGTCCAGTTACATATGTATTCATGATATTTGGGTAATTCTGTGACTTACTGTCAACGTAACTGCAACGTCAGTGGTAGAATTACCACTTCACCTTCCAATACCAATTCCAAAGTCAGTCCAGTCCGGTTAGTTTCCTAACAGGAAAATTGCATTTCTATGACAGATTTGTGTTGTAGCATTTTAATAATTGCTATCATTCAAAGTTCAACAACAACATCAGATTGGTTAAGTAAAATAATTACCGTCTAGTTGAAGTTCTGTTAATATTTTTGCATCTGTGATTATTCGGCAGCATTAATCACCTGAAATGTCCACTAACTTTATGCCAAATATTTATAACGGAAGTGTCCAGGATAATACTATTTGTTAAAATAAATGTATACATAATATTATATATATATATATATATATATATATATATATATATATATATATATATATATAAAATTTGGAAAAATTTACATTGTAGCTACGAATCCAGGAATTTCACTTTTCTGGTTGTCACAATGTAATAATTTACCTTGCCACTTGAAAGTTTGGTCATCAAATTACGGTGCAGTTACGTAATGGCCACGTAATTTGGCTAGCTGGGATGCGTATGTATTTTCAAATACACTCACCTAAAGGATTATTAGGAACCATACTAATACTGTGTTTGACCCCTTTCGCCTTCAGAACTGCCTTAATTCTACGTGGCATTGATTCAACAAGCTGCTGAAAGCACTCTTTAGAAATGTTGGCCCATATTGATAGGATAGCATCTTGCAGTTGATGGAGATTTGTGGGATGCACATCCAGGGCACGAAGCTCCCGTTCCACCACATCCCAAAGATGCTCTATTGGGTTGAGATCTGGTGACTGTGGGGGCCATTTTAGTACAGTGAACTCATTGTCATGTTCAAGAAACCAATTTGAAATGATTCGATCTTTGTGACATGGTGCATTATCCTGCTGGAAGTAGCCATCAGAGGATGGGTACATGGTGGCCATAAAGGGATGGACATGGTCAGAAACAATTATCAGGTAGGCCGTGACATTTAAACGATGCCCAATTGGCACTAAGGGGCCTAAAGTGTGCCAAGAAAACATCCCCCACACCATTACACCACCACCACCAGCATGCACAGTGGTAACAAGGCATGATGGATCCATGTTCTCATTCTGTTTACGCCAAATTCTGACTCTACCATCTGAATGTCTCAACAGAAATCAAGACTCATCAGACCAGGCAACATTTTTCCAGTCTTCAAATGTCCAATTTTGGTGAGCTCTTGCAAATTGTAGCCTCTTTTTCCTATTTGTAGTGGAGATGAGTGGTACCCGGTGGGGTCTTCTGCTGTTGTAGCCCATCCGCCTCAAGGTTGTGCGTGTTGTGGCTTCACAAATGCTTTGCTGCATACCTCGGTTGTAACGAGTGGTTATTTCAGGCAAAGTTGCTCTTCTATCAGCTTGAATCAGTCGGCCCATTCTCCTCTGACCTCTAGCATCAACAAGGCATTTTCGCCCACAGGACTGCCACATACTGGATGTTTTTCCCTTTTCACACCATTCTTTGTAAACCCTAGAAATGGTTGTGCGTGAAAATCCCAGTAACTGAGCAGATTGTGAAATACTCAGACCGGCCCGTCTGGCACCAACAACCATGCCACGCTCAAAATTGCTTAAATCACCTTTCTTTCCCATTCTGACATTCAGTTTGGAGTTCAGGAGATTGTCTTGACCAGGACCACACCCCTAAATGCATTGAAGCAACTGCCATGTGACTGGTTGATTAGATAATTGCATTAATGAGAAATTGAACAGGTGTTCCTAATAATCCTTTAGGTGAGTGTATGTGTGCATGTGTGTGTCTGTGTGTAAGAGAGAGAGAGAGAGAGAGAGAGAGAGAATATAGCTGAATTGTTCTCACTACATTGGTTGCCTATTCACTTTAGGATTAATATTAGGATGTATATAACCCCACCAGAGCATTGAGATCAGAAAATCATAAATTGCTGACCATTCCCAGAACTAGATTAAAACATAAATGTGACCGCACTTTTGCCACAGCTGGTCCTAAACTTTAGAATTACCTTCCTCTATATATAAGACAAGCCCAATCTATTTCCATTTTTAAATCCATGTTTAAAACACATTATTTATCTCTAGCTTACAATGCTGTTTAAACAGTCTGTTTAAATGATCTGTTCCCCTTCTGTCACTCTCTCCACGTTGTGTCGGAGAAGCGACACTAGGGGTCTCTCTTGAGCACCGAATATACCTCTGATCTATGAAAAAAGGCCAATGAGAAGTTGGCAGCTAGTATTTGCATACCCCGCCCCTGGACATACGGGTACAAAGGCGAGGCAAATACTAGAGTTCATTCTGAAATTTTCTTCGGAGCCAATAGTTGTGCATGCTGTTCGCGTGAGATCACACCAGTTCCAGTATTCCTCTGACGCTCTGCATGCTGTTGGATTGATGGCGCAATACAGCGGCGATTTCTCCTTCTTGCACGGCAGTGCAATTGCCCCTGGGCGCTTCGACAGTGCAGAAACCCAAACTCTAAGAGAGATGTTTAAAAGAGTGATTTTCTCTAAAAGAGCAATACACAGCGGCATGGAACGTCCTTTTCAGGATGCGTCTTTTTAAAGACGTGTTTCTGCCTCTGTGTAGTTTCTGGATGCGGTTGATTTCTCCCCACCTCCGAAGGTCATAAAAGCTGCCTGGCGTACCTGGGTTGTGATTACACGCAGGCAGTGTTTTTATGAATGGTCTATGTTTTCAGGGCGAGAACATAGCCATAACAGCATTGCGGTCGTAGGCTTTCTTTTGTCATGAGAGAAAGCCACTTCAGCCGCCCCCCCGTGCCTCGCCTCCTTCCCACAGGATTGAGGCAGGCGCCGCGGGCGATGGAGGCGATTTGGGGACAATGACGGGCTGTGTTCGCCGGGTAAATCCCCGCGAACCACCCGCCTCCCCGGCACGCTTGCTGGCTTCCGTCTGAGCTCGGGATGAGTGCGGCCCGCTTCGCGGCCGGCCTTCCGCCACCCGCCACCTTCGGGTCTGCGCGCCAAGTCTGAGCCTGATGCACAGAGGTCCGATATGATTCCCCGGGTACCCCCTCCCCCTCACGGCTATTTGATTGGTTCCACGGGCATGTGCGCCGCTCACAGCCACCCCGGTATGCTGGACGTGGCCACAGTCCGCCTTCAGCCCAATGACTGTCCCCCGGCCGGCTGGTTCTGACGAGTCTAGAGGATGCCTGCAACCGGACCTCCTCCTCCAGTCACGAACCCGCCCCCTGCCGGGCGTGGAGCAAGGTAAGTGCTTTGAGTTTGTTCTCAGCACCAAAGCCTCGGGACGCACCCTTGCCTCCCGGCGCCACACTACCTGCTTCGCCCCGCTGCGAAGCCCCGCCGGGTACGTCCAAAATACTCGTCCCCTTGGTACCCCAGCACGGAGTTTGGAGGCGTGGCTTTCACTGCCCAACCTGTCACGCTGGCTGTACCGGACCATTCGACTCGGTTACACAATTCAGTTCTGGAGTACATTCATTGGTTGGATTAAGTTACTTTATAGACACCCTGTAGCAGTGGTACAAACAAATGGATTCATTTGAAATTATTTTAATCTGAATAGGGGCACTCGGCAGGGTTTCCCTCTTTCCCCATTATTGTTCTGTCTTGCCCTGGAACCATTAGTAGCCATGATAAGAAAGGAGGATGATTTTCCAGGGGTGATGGCAGGAGGTGTGGCGCATACTCAGATCATATTTTATTATTTCTCTCTGACCCTACTAGATGATATAAGGCATAGGCCTTGCCTCCACAGAATTAGTAATTCCTTTTCCAAGTTATCAGGATACAAAGTCAATTGGTCTAAATCCAAAGCTTTGGCTCTGACAACGTATTGTCCTGTAACAGCCTTCTAGCCGGGCGCCTTGCAGTGGCCCAAACAGGGCATTAAGTATTTGGGTATTTTATTCCCAGCTAATTTAACAATTTTGACCCTTTAATTAAAAAGTTTTCGAGCAATGTGGACAGGTGGTCTTCATTAAATTTATAGATGATTGGGAAGATTAATGTTATTAAAATGCACTGTATTCCAAAATTCAACTACCTGCTACAGTCACTTCCTATAGATGTCCCCCTCTCTTATTTCAAGCAAGTTGATAGCATAGCGAATACCTTCATTTGGAATGGTAAATGTCCCAGCTTACATTTCAACAAATTATATAGGCCAATTGACAAAGGTGGGCTAGGCCTACCCTAGATTTTGTTTTATTATTATGCGTTCAGTCTCAGGCATTTGGCTTATTGGTTGCTTCCACCTGAAAGAAACCCTCCCTGGTTTTCTACTGAACAGGAAGTCCTTGCCCCTATTTCACCATTGCAAATCCTTTGTATCAAACTAACCGGAAAAGTTAAGTGACACACCTTTATTTCACATTTGCACATGATTTGGACAAGAGTGGCAAGAGTATTTAATTCAGACATTTATTTAAATGTCATCTCAAGCATATGGCCAAATTATGTATCAATAAGTCCCCTTTCTGTTGGTCAGAGTGGATTGTGAGGGGGGTTGCTACACTTGGTGACTGGTATGAAAGTGGAGTGTTGAGATCTTTTGAGAATTTTGGTCATCATTTTGGGATTCCCAGATCTCAGTTTTATAGTTATTTACAACTGCTCCACATGATTGTATGGTTTTTGGGAGTAGCACACACCCCCCTCTAGGCGTCTGATGCTTTGGGAGAGGCGATTACTGCTTTCGGAAAAGGTCACGAGGCATCAGTGTATTGCTCCCTTCTAATTCAGAGTCTGGGGGAAGGAGTTTTAACTTCTATCAAGAGATTATGGGAGAAAGATCTGAATTTGGTATTGGAGGAAGGAGTGTGGACTGATTCTAAAACATGTCAAGTCTGCATCTAGAGATGCAAGGGTTCGCCTTAAGCAATTTAAGATTTTACAGACATTTTTAGTTAGTAATAGAGGGGGTTAAGTATTGATTCTATTTGTAAATATTCTTGCCTTTATTTGTTATTATATGAATCAATATATTTTTTTAATCTGAAATATTTTAACATAATTTTACATAATTTAGGATTTAAGATAAATATTAAGGTTATTTTATTCTACAATTTTCTTTTATAGTTTTTGAAGCATGTGAAATGTTCTTAATTAATTACAAAGTTTAGCCTGTCTGTGCACACACTCTTCTAGGTAAAGAGGTTTTTTTTTATTAACATTATCACTTTGGCATTCATGAGGTTCATTTGTGAAAGATTATGTCTTGTATGAAGATTAATTCAGTGTCGATGTTTCTCTTTAGTTCTTCAAATAAAAGATCATGATTCAGATTTATTCACCTTTTTATAAGTTTGTATTATGTATTTATATGTTTTTATGTACTTTTATATATATATATATATATATATATATATATATATATATATATATATATATATATATATATATATATATATATATGAATAATTAGAAAAATGCAAGGACCATGTTTTTTATGTTTACTTAAGTTAAAGCAACTTACAAGTGAGGAACATTGCAAAACTAAGGCGGCAATAATATTAAGAATATTATAATAATAAGATTTATTTTAATAGAAAGCTTCAAATATTTTCCTTATATATAAACTGACAAGTTTATAATATATATCTTATGATATTATACCATTTATGACTTACAACTTTTATGTAGTAGTTTACCTTAATTGAAATACTTATAATGTATCTTTGAGTGTCCAGAAGATGGAGTCAATATATTAATTTTTATAATAATACTGAAACAGAGAACTAACCTTGAAAAGTGAGCCTTTGTTGGTGAAACAAGATTTCCCCTTCTGTCACTCACTCGATGTTGTGTCAATGTAGTGACACTAGGGGTTGCTCTTGAGAGCCCCAAAACACCTTCAAATCTTTGAGAAAAAGCCAATGAGAATTGGCGAGTAGAATTTGCATTCCACTTCTCCAGACATACGGGTATAAAAGGGAGCTGGAATGCTGAGAACCGAGCGGTTGTGTATCAGTGAGCTGAATCCATTTCTGTTCAAATTCTCTAAAGAAGCATTTGCTGTTGGATATACGGCGCATTCCAGCGGGTTTCTCGCCATCTGCTCACTTGGTGCAGAGCAACGACCCTGGGTGCTTCGACATCGCTAAAGTAACATTTCCTCTATTAGAGCAACCATATTGACGTTGAATGTCTTTTTAAAGACGCGTCTTTTTAAAGATGCCTTTTGGTCTGTGTAGTTCCTGGGTGTGGTTGTTGCCTCTGCCGCTGATGGCCACGATTGCTGCATTATGTGTCTGGGCAGTAATCACATTGAGGAAGTGTTCGTGGATGGTTCATGTTCTTACAGCGAGAACATGACCATGGCAACGTTGCGGTCGTGGCTTTCCTTCTTCTGGGGGAAAGCCACTTCAGCTGTCTCCTCTGCTTGACCTTCTACATCTTGGTATGAGGCCACCCCGATTGATGCTGAAGGCGATTCGGGGACTTCTATGGGTTCGGTTCAACCGGGTAATCCCCCACGGACCGCTCATTCCCCATCCAGTTCTGGGATGAGACAGGCAGCTCGCCTCAGTGCCAGCCTAATGTCTCTTTCGAAGCTCGCGGGTTGGATGTGATGTCGATCGCTGCATCGGAGAATGGCTTGGAGATGGCGCCTTCGTGTGTGCCAGCTCAGTCTGAGGCCAAGCGGAGCTGAACGCCATGCTTGCCTGGGCTGCCACGAGTGTCGGGCTAGAGTGGAACCCTCCACCCACCCCTGAGCACTCACGGCTTGATAATTTTATGTCTTGATTTTATCTTGAAACAGACTCTGCCTATGGTTTACATTCAATGGTCGGGTGTATCAGTACATGGTCCTCCCCTTCGGCCTGACCCTGTCCCCTCACATCTTTATGAGGGTCGCAGAGGCAGCCCCAGAAGTGGGCATTCGAAAACTCAATTACCTTGATGATTGGCTGATTATAGCGCCCTCTCAAGCTTTACCGTGCACACAGGGACCTGGTGCTCACGCACCTCAGTTGTTTAGGGCTTATGGTCAACTGGGAAAAGAGCAAGCTCTCCCCAGTTCAGAGCATCTCTTTTCTCAGTATGGAGTTAGAGTCAGTCTCTATGTTAGTGCGCCTGACAAGCGAGGGCACGCAGTCAGTGCTGAATTGCCTGAACTTATCCAGTCGGAGAACGGTGGTCCCACTGAAATATTTTCAGAGGCTTCTGGGGCATGTGGCATCCTCAGCGGTGGTCACGCTGCTCAGATTGATGCATATGAGACCGCACTGGCTTCAGACATGAGTCCCTAGGTACGCATGGCGCCACAGCACACATCGTGTGGCTATCATGCCCGCCTTTCACCTCACCATGTGGAGGTTATTGCTGTTGAACCAGGGCAAGCACGTGTTGGTCCGGACGGACAACACAGCGACAGTGGCTTATATAAACCTCCTAGGTGGATTATACTATCATCGCATGTTGCAACTCGCCTGTCACCTCCTCCTCTGGAGTCAGCGGTGACTCAGGTCGCTGCTGGCCACTCACTTCCCCGGCAACCTCAGCGTCATAGCAGATGTGTTATCGTGGCAGATGATGCTCTGTAGAGTGGACTCCACCCCCAGTTGGTACAGCTGATTTGGAGTTGATTCGGCAAGCACAGGTAGACCTGTTTGCTTCCTGAGAATCCTACCACTGCCCGTTCTGGTATGCCATGACAGGAGCTCCCCTTAGAACAGATGCGCTGGCACACAGCTGCATCTTAAAAGTGTGTGTATTCGCTATATCAGCGCACCATGATGCAGTAGACGGTAAATTTTTAGGGAAGATGGCTTGATCATCAGGTTCCTGAGAGGCACGAGGAGGTTGAATCCTCCTAGGCTACGCCTCTTCCCTCATATGACCTCTCCGTGATCCTCTGGGCCTTTGGAGAGCCCCGTTTAAGCCCTAGAGTCAGTCGAGTTAAAGGCCATCTCATTAAAGTCCGCCCTCCTCCCTCCTCCGTGCTCACTTCCATCAAGAGACCTGCAAGCTTTCTCTGTCAGCGAAACGTGCATGGAGTTCGCTCCGGAAGACTCTCACGTGGTCCTGATACCCCGGCTAAGTTATTTGCCCAAGGTTCCCACGTCCCCTTAATGCGAACATAGTGAGCTTGCAAGCGAAGCTGCCCTGGGAGGAGGCAGACCCAGCCTTATCCTTGCTGTGTCCAGTGCATGCTTTGCGCATCTATTTGGATCACACACCGAGCTCTAGATGCTCTGAGCAGCTTTGGCAGACAGCTGAAAGGGAACGCTGTCCCCAAACCGAGGCTTGCCCACTGGGTCATGAATGCAATCGTGTTGGTTTACCAGGCCCAGGCCGTGCCCGCCCCTTCGGGTAATACAAGCACACTCTACAAGGTGTCTGGCATCCTCATTGGCACTGGCCAATGGCACCTCTCTAGCAGACATCTGCAGAGCAGCAGGCTGGGCAACACCCAATATCTTCGAGATTTTATAATCTCCATGTTTAGGTTTTGTGCTGTTCTTCAGATGCTAATATAAATTATTAATATTAATATTAATATTAATACTGGTGTACAGTAGACAGAATCTAGAATTTAAAATCTTGAAATTAATCTTGAAAAATGAATTTGTATTTTAAATGTTATTAATTTATATCTGTAATTTTATTTTATGTACCCTTACATTGCCCTCATTAGTTCACCCACCACCTATGTATATAGCCTATAGATTGAGATGTGATGCCATGTACAGTATTGAGTGATATGCTTAAAATATGAAAACATGAGAGGGAGTGAAAATGCACGTTAGATCCAGTGTACACAAGACCTCTTTCTCCATAAGAAGATATCCATATACGGTATCAGAGATCTTTCTGATATCCAAAAACGGTCAACATCAACAGCTTGTTATGTTAACTCACTTTCCTACCAGCCCAAGAGTCAGCGGGGGAATTCAGCAGAAGGCAGGAGACAAAGTGATGATAAAAATGAGCAGAGTTTATTGAATAATGTTAATTGCGTTACTATACCATGCAAAGTCAATGGACAAAATTAGTTCTTCACAACAACATCCCATGACATTGAAGACCTTGAAATTGAAACTCTTTATCTCCAACCTGTGAGACAATATAGCACACAACATACAATTTAACAATTTCACAAATACCAATATGATTTTTTTTTTAAATATGATTGTATTAAAATGACATATGTGTGAATAATAAAATAATATGAAAAAATAGAAAGACAAGAATTAAGACTTTGCTCGTATGTATGTATGTATGTATGTACAGAATGTTTGCTCTCTATAAGTCACACACTCAAGCACAGTCACAGATTCTTACACGCACGCACGCACGTACACACGCACGCTTCCTTTGAAAAATGAAAACAGCACTTTTGATCCTTGTCATGAATCTGTTTAGTGATATGTTTTTTTTCAAAATGATCAGAGAAAGTCATGATAGACAGGTAGTAGCTTGATGATCAGTTCAACACTCAGAATGACTTAGAATAGCCAACAACACCTTTCTCTGAATGCTTATTGATAGAATGCAGGAAAAATTATTGAGTTATCTTTTAGGTATAAAATATCTCCATCTAGTGCCTGTATTGTCCATTTGTAACCTTTAAACAACAGCTTGGCTCCTTACCTAGTTAAAAACAAGCTAATTTCATGGTAGCTTTACTTGCAGGCTCAACATATTCCCACTCAGGTGGACGTGGGAACCTTGGGCAGATAATTCAGTTGGGGTCTCAGGATCACATGAGAGTCTTCCGGACCGAACTCTATGCATGTTTCGCTGACAGAGAACGCTTGCAGGTCCCGACCCTCTTGATGGAAGTGAGCGCTGTCAGCAGGGTGGACTTTAATGAGACGGCCATTAACTCGACTGACTCTAGGGCTCGAACAGGGCTCTCCAAAGGCCAAGAGGACCACGGAGAGGTTAGCATGGTGGGTAACCCACCATATAAGATGCTCAAAGCACAAGACTTTCAGTTAAACATTTGGGTAGGCCTTCGGTCAATCGGTTGGATGCTTGATTTAGGCACGGAGTTCCCGCCATAAAGTATGATTGCATGACCTCTTAAGCAGTTGTCCATTTTTCTGGTAGGGATGTTGAAGCTTATATTGGTTGTCATGCTTTAATGAATCAAACATTACTCGTGTGTTAACAGATCACAATGTATCTACATTGTCAGGGAAAGGTACTGTAACATGTTTACAACTATTGATGGCTTCTGAAATAGACTTCTTGTTATTGTTATCTTGCGTATTTAAACATAATATTTTCATATTTAATAAAGTATATTTTATTCCCATCATTACTGAATCCTTGTTTTATGTTTATAGTTTACGATGTTATTGTGTGCATTGCATAGACATACTATTGCAGTATTACGGTTCACTTGCATATATTGAGGCAGTACAATATAAAAATAATAAAAGTCTTCCAATCAAATCGTATCGGCCACATCCCGAGTTTTATCTCTTAAATTGATAATTGTAGTACAATACAAACATTAATAGTAGATAAAACATTTTTAAAAATCATATTAAAATATACTGGTAACTGGTGGAGTTTGAGGAGAGTCCCCTGTTCTCAATGTAAAAGGGCTCAGAAAAGAGTCAGAAAAGCACTATATTATGAAAAATTAATTCATTAAAAATATTTAAATATGAGTGTTGTTTATCTTCATCAAAGCAACTAATATTTTTTATATGTTTAATCGTTTAACATAATATCAACATGAAAATAGTACGTTATGACTCCGGCTCTGAATATCTCCCAGTCATGATCACACAAAGGCGATGTCCTGGTTCTCAAACCATGAGATTCATCCGCCAAAAGTGCAGTTCCGAAACGACTTGTGTAAAGTGTTCTTCCGCAAATTGCTTGCAATTTTGAGTTTTTACCACAGATGTAGCTAGAGAGCACAAAGTTACGCAGTGCAGCTTTATATAAAACATATAATTGATATGCAATATAGGGGCATTCAAGGCTAGTTGTCATCCCTTTTTTTATCCAGTGATAATTTATCTTTCTTTATTTGCATACACAGTACATTCCAACATTACTAGTATATAGTCAAGTCAAGTAAAGTTTATTTGTATAGCGCCTTTCACAACACACATCGTTTCAAAGCAGCTTTACAGAAGATCAGGCAACAGAAAATAAAACTGTAATGTCTATAATGTCGATGAATCATCATTGTGTAAATAGATAAAATACGATTGTTAATCATGTTTTAAAATATGTAATTCAATAATAATTGTATTAATAACCCCAGTGAGCAAGCTGAAAGCGACTGTGGAAAGGAACACAAAACTCCATAAGATGTTGGTTAATGGAGAAAAATAACCCTGGTAGAAACCAACCTCACTGTGGGGGCCAGTTCCCCCTCTAGTTAACATCATGAATATAATGACAATATTACTTATGTATAGTGCAAGCCATGCTTTAAAATTATTAAACTAAGTAAGTGTTAAGGGACAGTGTTTAAACAAAGATTTTGTATGAACTGTAAGATTAATGATTAATGTCTTTGAAGTTCATCCTGGTTTAACTGCAGAAGTTCACATAGATGCAGTTGTCCTTGTTAACTGGCTGATGAAGGCTTTTGTTGGCAATTGATAGTCTATGTATTCCATTATAAGAGTGTAGTCCATCAATAGACAGATGCTGGCAGAGATCAGTGTGGTGTATCGCAGTTCAACCTGGTTGGTAATTTCCGTGAGGTTTGGTGTGGTCCATATATAGTCATATGTTGTGTGACAAATTAATTAGTTAAGTAGACAAAGTAATTTGTACAATTATTCTTTGTAGTCTTTCTATTGATTTGTGGTTATAAATGCTACTGTATAAGATAGTTTAAGGTGAAGTATAGCATGTCACACTGCAGCACCATGCTGCCATTATTGATTGAGTACATAAACAATCAATGTTCAAAACAATTTTGGTGTTTATTTACACTACCTTTTTGCACACTGAAAGTTTTAAGTACTTTGAGAAGTCTGTCCTGAAGTTACAGACAGGATGCCAAGTCAGTCACTGAAATACACAGAATGATGGGTTCCATTTATAGGAATAAAAATCTAATGTACATTTGTGTCATAATATGCACAGTCGATTTATACAGTTATATTATATAAAGTCATTAGGATATCAGAATATCATTAGGAAATATCCATTTTAGATTTCAACATTCCCTTTGCAAACAGAATTGAATAGAAGAACAAGGAGCCCTACAACAGACGGTATGGCCCCCAGTGCCCATATCTCATCATCACTGAGTTAGTCTGGGATAACATGAAGAGACAGAAGCAACTGAGGCAGCCTAATTAGATAGAAGAACTGTGACAAGTTCAAGTTCAAGAAGTTTGGAATATCCTATCCATCATTACTATGAAACATTTTTCACAAGTGTCTAAAACATCTGCACAGTACTGTATATATTAAATATAAATAAATAAAAATATGATTTAACATCACCGAACCATATGTTAGGTTACACCAACAAAACTATTGTAAAGGATTAAGTAGAAATTGCTCCTTTAGGTAACAATTAGGCTACACTGCCCTACAAAGCAAAAAGGCAGTAACTATGCAGAGTGCAGAACTGAGAAAAATGACTTTAAAGTTATCCTGTCATCCAGCCTAAGTAGTTGTAGGTAGATTATTGGACATGTGGCTGTTTTGTTACTTTATATTAGCTTATTCTTTGTACATATCAATCCTCATATTTAATTTGATATTTTACCCCTATTTTGCAGTTACTGTATTCTTGCTTTGTATTACTTACCAAAAACGTGGCACCATACCAAGGAAAAAGGCGGTAACTACAGATTCTCCAAAAACTATTTTGCCACAACTTGGGCTCTGGGTGTGTTTTACACTGTATTTGAAATAATTGGAACCATTTGTTTCCTGAACATGGATATACCAAACCCAAACTAATTTGACCATTTTAGGTCAATATTTTCCACCCAGAAGCTGTTCTGATGCTGAAACAGCTGCTTAAAGTCTCACATTGCTAAGCTGTGTCAAGGCCCAAATTGGGAATATTTATTTTGAATAGGACCACATGCTTTTCTAGTTATTGAATATTTTTCCACCTCTGGTTGGATTATAACTTTGTGACATGAACAACAAAATGATGACATGGCATCGGCGATGATGTGAAGTTACAGAGGATAAAGTTACAGCTAGGAGCAGGGAGGATCAGGGGCAGGTAAGCAAAGCTATTTAAAACATCGCCTGTCAATTAGCATAATGCTATCTGAATGGACCTCTGAGAGGAAGTCCCGCCCTGGTGGCTGACAGGTGTTTATATTGTGATAGCCTAGCCTCTAAATGTTTAATCTGTCACTGTTACTTACCATTCTCCGGGTATTTTCTTTTCAATGCCATTTCGACCATCTTCTTTCCCCGGCTTTGTGCCATCTCAAACAAAATTTGTGTGAAGTTAGAAGTGTGAAATCGCAAATGTTAAAACCGTCCCGTGAGGATGCCGCAAAGTCAGCTGTGTGTGTTCACCATGGAAACAGTAACTTCACTGCGCAGCAACACGGTTATTTTTTGTTAGGTAAAACATAACAAGAATACAGTAATGGATGTTACTGTACTCTTGCTTTGTTTCACTAGGGCTTTTTGCAGTTACTGTACAAACGACTACCATTTTTCTCCAAAACGACACACATTTGAGATAAGATGTTTTGTCACATAACAAAGGATGCCTTGAATGTCATGAAAATGATAATAACTCATTTTTGACCAAAAATGCAGTTACTGCCTTCTTGTTTTGTAGGGCAGTACAGTTTACCACTTTTAACAGTTTAAGACATCTTACATATAGAAAAACTAAGTTGTTCAAGTTTGTTTGTCTTTGATCTTGTATTATCTTGTCTAGGGCATAAAGTGAACCAGGACAACACCAATACAGCTCTGTATTCCAGACACACATTTTTTTTTTTTTTTTTTTTATACAAATCTTCAATCAGGTTCAAAGGCTCTTGTTCCATGATAAAGGTAAAGGTTTATAAATTGAGTGAGAACATAATTTCATTTGAGGACCACCTGTGTCTCCAGGTATAAGCCGAGTGTTTTTCATGTCTCAGGGGAGCACTGTGGAAGAGAAGAGCCTGTTCATGGTCGTAATTAACACAAGCCTGTTTATTCAAGTATAATGAAACAGAATTAATGAACACTCTGTTAATTGCCGTCTAGCTCTTACAAAGTTTTAACTTCATCTTCCATTGTTACTTTCACCTCAGTTTTGAGGAAGGAGAAAAGAGATAATTATGAGCAGCTTGGTCCTTCAACAGGGAGCTTGTGACTGTCTAAATTCGCTGGCATTGAGGTACTTCAAGTTCCACTTGAAAGCAAAGGTCCCATCACCCTTTCTGCTTCTAAGGGTTCCTTATCTTTCCTGTTTGTCCTCTGGACATTGTTGAGATAAATCTGCAGTTCATTACGTCTCGATCACAGGACAGTCAGCATCAGAATTTAGCTCAGTCTCCCCCCACAAATCACACTAGAGAACGAGCCTTGAGAACTCCCCTAACACAACTAAGTGTCTTGGGGCAAGTGTAATACAACTAAGTGTACAAGAAAAACAAATGTACATAAAACACATTGTTGCAAGCTCCACACATTGTCCCCCCATTACAAATACTGGAGCCATTTTGATGGGCCAGTCTGTTCCCACTTCGCCACGTTCACACACCCCTACCCGCACTAAATGCCAAGGACGAATATTTTAGGATGATTTCCCCTGCTGCAAATACAGTACATTTCAGGGGCCTCCTTACAAATAACTGGGTGTAATAAAGGCAAAAATAATTTTAACCCCCACTCAATCAGCCGCAGTTACGAAGGCACAAGAGTCCCCCTCTCAATCAGGTGCAGTTGCAAGGGTGCAAGAGTCTCCCTCCAGAGCATAATTGCATGTAAGGTAGCTGACAAAATGAATCCATGAGCACCATCTTGTAGTTACTCAGTGCCATTGTAGAACAGAAAATCTATCAATATCCATGAGTTAACCCCACTGTCTGCCCACTTATCAGCATGGCAACAATTGCAGACGGTATCAAACTGGTTAATTCGTATGATAAAGCATGGTTATGTTGTTCAATTCACATGAGTACCTCCTGAATTCAACAGGATAATTCCCACAGTAGTCACTGCTCAGGAGATTCAATTTTCCATAATGAAATGTTGTTCCCTATCTGTCACTCACTCAACGTTGTGTCGATGTAGTGACACTAGGGGTCACCCTTGGGAGTCTCAAACACCTCTGATGTTTTAGAAAAGGCTAATGGAAATTGGTGAGTGGAATTTGCATGCCATGGTGGGGCTGCCAGGGTGTCCTTTGCGGTTCCCCAGGGGGACAAGGCGGTTGCGGTGCACTTGTGCCTGCAAAGTGCTGCCACCTGGCAGACCCGTCCGAGACTCCCGTCCAGGGCCTGTAGATTCACATCATCACTAGCGACTAAGGCCTACAGTGCCACTGGACAGGCCACCTCCGCCTTGCATGCCATGGCTCTCCTGCAAGTGCACCAAGCTAAGGGGCTGAGAGAACATCACGAGGGTAGTTCTGAACCAGGATTGATGCAGGAGCTGCGTTCAGCAACCGATCTCGCCCTCCAGGTGACGAATGTCATGGCGCAGTCTCTCGGGCAGGCAATGTTCACCTTGCTGTCCAGGAGCACCACCTTTGGCTCAACTTTGTCGAGATGAGGGAGGCTGACAAGGTACGGTTCCAATCATTGCGCCAGTGCCTAGCGAAATTATAGGAGGGGCTTGTTCTCTCTGCTAGAACATTTCACAGGCTGATGGGCCTTTTGCACACATGGCTTTTTCAGTGTTAGATAAAACCCACTGAGACATGTGCATCATCCTTTCTGTGTAAAAAGGTCTTCCAGCCTACATGGTTTGGATTGGCCAATGGCTGGCATGGCATATACATTATCTGTAAATGTTGGTGGTGTTGTTGGCACTGAAATATTTACTTCAGTAAATATGAAGCAGCCATGTCCTCATCCAGACAGACCAAAGAACAGAGGTGTCTTATCTCAACCATCAGATAAGGGTGCACCCTAATGCCATGCTGAGGTTGGCACACTACTCTCTCCTGTGGGTGCGGGACAACGTACTGTCTCTTCGAGCTGTACGTGTTCCATGTCGCCTGAATTTGGATCTCTGGTCCAGGCATGGTCTGAGACCTGGGGAATGGACTTTACATTTTGGTTTAGCAGAATGAACGTGGATCTGTTTGCCTTTTGTGAGACTTTGCATTTCTCCCTGTGGTTATCCCTCTCGCTCTTGGCCCCTCTTGGCATTGATACATTGGAGCATCAGTAGCCGACAGGGCACATATACACATTTGTACAGATCAACCTGCTTCACACGGTACTGCAGAGGTCTTGTATTGACCTTCTCACACATAGTTCTCAACTCTGGTCTCTCGCCTGGAGGAGATTCCTTGGGATATTCAGGTCAGTATAGATCTGGGGCAGCATATGGCACAGCCGGCCAGACTTTTGGTATTAATGGGTTTGGCCTCTCAATGGGGTACCCTCTTGAATGATGGTTTATCCCCCGCTGTGGTTGATACCATTCTTAATGCCAGAGTCTCATCTGCAAGAAGGCAATAAATGCTTATATGGAGCATTTTTGCCTTTTGGTGTTTGCCATGAGGTGAGAACCCACTTTACTGCATTTTGGGGGCAGGGTTTCCTTAGCTCAAATCTTAAAGGGGCCACGACAGGAGGAATGACATTTTCCTTGATCTTTTCACATAAAAAAGTTAATTGTACTATAAAACATACTGTAAGTTTCAGAACTCAAAACTTCCTCCCCACTGAAAAAAGAGCATTTGTTGAAACCAAGTTGCCAAAATGACTTGTTCTCTACATCCTCCACATTGTGATATCACAGTGCGGTAGACACTTGCATCTGACTGCCTCCACAACAGCACATCAAAACCTCTTTTACCTTATCACTTCCGTAGCCCCACCCAGTAGCGGTGAGCAGTGAGATGGCAACGAGGGAGCAGGACAGTCAATAGCAGAAAGCCAATCATAAAAGTGAGAGTTTACTGTCATGTCTTAAAGAAGAAGCAGCAAAAGATTCAGGATGAGATTGGAAAATTAACATGTTTTAAAAATATATGACTTTATTAATATTATAGTTGAACCTCGAGGAACATACTCAAATAATAAAAAAGTCATGACTAGGCCTGAGAATCTTAAGGAATTTAATGGTTCCGGTTCCGATTCCTCTTAATGATTCCGGTTCCTTAACGATTCAAGTAACGATTCCAATAATTAATTTTGTTTCTTAATTTAAAAAAAGAATTATTTGGAAATGAGAAATTCAATTATTATTGTATTTACTACCCTCTGCTGCTGTTACCAAATAATGAGATAATTTCAGATTTCTACAGAGCAGATATAACAAATCAGAAATAAATTTAATTCAATTCTTGTAAAAGGTGTGAGAGACATAAATACAATCCAATAATTGGTCCTATCTATATCTTAAATAAATAAATCTAAGACAACAAGAAATGTGACATCTGAATGGCAGCAGGTTGCATACTTTTGTCAGATTTTATATACTGGACTTGGGTTTAACTCCTGCTTCCCATGTTCTGTCTCCTGGAACAAGGATGAACTTCCAATTTTTGTGTATGTAAAGTCCGCTTGCACCACTATATGCTTGCCACACGGGCTGAAACAATTGGCAGCTACGGTTATGGCATTATGGTATTGGTTCCATTAGCATTTGCTCTGAAGCAGCGTCAAAGTGAACTACAAAAGAGCTTGTCTTAGTTACATATGTTACCCTGGTTCCCTAAGTAGGGAACAAGACGCTGTGTAGCTGGTTGCTGCACAGTATAGTGCCTCTTGCTGAAATTCTGAGGACATGACATGAAGCAAATACTTATAAGGATCACTTGACATAGGTCCTTATTGGTGCTAGTTTAAGTGCCATCAGCCAATAAATTGGCGTGATTCTATAAGGCTTTAGACCTCGTGACCACCTGGGGTTCTCCCATGGTATCAGCTCTGATGTAGCATCTCATGCAGAGCTACTCAGGGAACCAGAGTTACATACGTAACTGAGACCAAGATTCATCAGATTATTATCACATAATACACCCTGCCAGGGATATCAGGAAAGCAGCTGTTGCAATAGAGCGCAACAGTCGGGTTGCGGAAGTAAAAATCCCATTTGTTTTTTTCCATAGACAAATTATTTATTTATGAAAACTTATCTCTAAAGACTGACCTGTTGTGAGATCAGAGGTTGTTAATTGTTGGTGGATGATTCTGTTGCCATCAGTCAAATCAAATTTTGCATGTTTAATGGCAGAATTTCTGTTGAAGCACTACACTACCTTTGATTCTGAGAAGAAATATCCTCAAATCAGAGAGTCACAGCTATCAAATCGCAGCAAAAGAGCTCTGCAGTGACCGCTCGCTTCCACGAGCCCTGTGAATGATAAAATCAAGTCGGACTCCCTACACTCTCAAACTACTTATACATTTATATATATTGGAATATTTTGCAATACAATACTGTTTCTATACTTAAGTAACCAAGTGGAAACATTTTATGTAATTGGACACTTTAAGAGTTTTGTGACCCACGGTGTGATACACACATGTGTGCTGGTTAGAACATGAGAGCATGCGTTTGGCAAGAGAGCTCCTGGTTTTGTTTGTCGATTGATAATTATTTGGGTAATAATACAAATGTACACAAAATGCTCATAAATTGCATTAAATATGTGTTCAGAAAAGTTGTATGTTAAAACAGAGTGTTTGTTATGGGTTATTTTTGAAGAATTTGTGCACATGAGCAAGAACAGGGTATGTAAATTTAGTATTAATCATATCTTATTAAATGATTTATAGCCCAGAGTGTTTTCCAGTTTGGCGAATGTGTGTGATACATGTTATAGGTGAAAAACATGTGTAATGAGAAAAGGTGTAATGAGAATTTTATTGTTTTAAACTGTTATGTCCTTAATGCCTGGTTAAAAAATTATAAAAGGCTTTGAGTGATTTAAGCACGTGTTAAATGTATAAAATGCTGTGAATGATATAAGTATGCATTAAGGTGATGTATGCTGAAGCATATGGGTAGACTAATGCTTTGTTTGTATTATTATTTTACATTATCCTTTACCGTATTTCATTATTGTATTTCATAACCGTATTTCTTTCTACTGATTTTTCATTGTGCTTAAATTCAGTGAATCATTTTTGCTCTCATTTGGGACATCTCATTGTTGTTTTTGAGTCACATTTACAAATTGTCAGAAAACTCATGGGTAAAATTGAATTATACAGGGTCTCTGTTACAGTGTAATTAACCAAGTAATACAGCATACTAAATAATGTAATAACATGAAACAACATGTACTTAATATGTAATTATGGAACAGCATATACTTACACATTGTAATTATGTATGTGTTTTAGATATAGGGGTGGCTGTGGCCCAGGTGGTAGAGCGGATCGGCTGACAAATGCAGGATTGGCAGTTCGATTCCTGGCCCACACGACTCCACAATAAAATAAAGTGTATGTAGACTGTACTTATGTGTACTTCATGTGTAACTACACACCTTAACAAGCTGTGCTTAAGTTTAAATTAACTCGCTAGTACACTGCTGAATACATGTAATAGCTTCATAATCACATTAGAATTACACAACATTACGTAGTATCAGTCAGCGTAAAATAAAGTGTATGTAGATTGTACTTAAGTGTACTTCATATGTAACTACATACCTTAACAAGCTGTGCAGAAGTTTAAATTAAATCAATAGTAGGCATCTCAGTAGATGCTAATACAAGAGTTAAGTGTACATACACATCCACCTGCCTGGCATGACATGGACATTAATGAACAAGACATGCACAAATGTATTTAAGAATATAAAACCTTTATTGTAACATCACATTGACAGCAAAGTTTTCTTATTGAAAGCTATGGGTATACCAGCCACAGCCTTCTGAAATACAAACATGACATTTTCTTTAATTTCTTACAATTTTTCTGTAGCTGTTAATTTTGGCACCCAGCTCCAGGGAGCTGGTTCTATCTAAAAATAAATAAATGTACAGTCTCATAATCAAGAAAAAATACAACAAAATACATTTAATGTACCAATTAAAAAATTAACCAAAACATAAAACAAGCAAGGCTACGAGATCCAGAGATGTTCAAAGAGCTCCACACCGCTACTGACTTAGCGTCACTGCACGGGTCATTGGCAAGTCAATGAGCAACCTAGTGTTTTTAGACCGTCACATCTGGCTGACCCTCATGAAAATGCGTGACGTGGGAAAAGCCACTCTATTTGACGATCCAGTGTCTCCAGCCGGCTTTTCGGAGGCTCTGTAAACAGAATTGTTGAGTGCTACATCACGACTCAGCAACACTCATAGGCTATGAGACATTTTATGCCAAAACGGAGCAGTACTTCATCACAACCAGCTTGCTCCTGCTCTGTCTGGATCCAGCCACCAACTAAAAACCCCACACCAGATGCAGCAAAACGCTTCTGACACATAATACTGTTCCCCACATATTTTCCACAACAGCTTCCCAATTGTGCATTATATCATGTTATGAACATACCATATTTCCCTCTCTCCTGTTACGTGGATGTGTGGCCAGCTTTCCCAGGCATTCGGACTGTGTGCTAAAAAAACGATCGAATATGAGTATACAATCCAATTTGCATGTCGGCCGCCCCATTTCAATGGTGTTCTGTCTTCAGACAATCTTTTACACAATCTTATTGCAAAGAAGGCGATAGAGGTTAATTTCATATTAATTAATAAACCTGCTGTCCCACTGTGTGTGGCAAGTCCTAACGGGTGTATAAGAGCTGATGTTTACAACGATCGAGCAAAATCTATAGTCCAACCACACGATATGACGGTGTTGCGTGCACAGACTACGACACACACACAGTGAGCTTTACAGCCATTATTTGCTCATTCTAGAGAAGGACGGCAGGCTTCAGCCAATTCTAGTTCTGAGATGCCTGAATCGTGTGCTTGTGACACGCCCATTCAAAATGTTAACTCAGAAACAGATCTTATCCCACATCCGTCTTAGGGACTGATTTGTGTCAATGTATCTGAAGGACACATACTTGATGTACCAATTGCACCGTGTTACAGGCAGATTTTTAGATTCGTGTTTGAAGGAACTCCGTACCAATTTCAAATCATTAACTTCGGTCTGTCTCTGGCTGCCTGCACGTTCATGAAATGTATCGATGCGGCGCTCGCCCCATTGAAAATGGACATTGTGTGTGTGTGTGTGTGTGTGTGTGTGTGTGTGTGTTTTGAATTAGCTCAGCGATGGGTTATTACTAGCCAAGCAGAGGCATTACTGAGCCAACACAAAGACCTGCTGCTTTGGCATATTGAAAATCTGGTCTAATGTAAACTGGGCAAAAAGCACACTTTTTTCCCCAGCCAGCCAAGTCATATTTAGGAGTTCATGCGTGCGCACCTCATGAACTTGCGTGTACAGACCATTCTTCAGTGTCTGTTTCAGTTCAACCTGAAAAACATTACCAACGAAGTCATTTAATTTTCATGTGCATTGAGGTAACTTGTCACAGTCTGGCTACTATAGCAAAATGGACAGTGCTAGCCTTCTACCAACAGGGTATTATGCTGGGTCAAGTTTCAGAAAGAAAGTGCTGACCACAAATGCATCCAACACAGATTGGGGCATGGTGTATAATGGATGCCTGACTTTTGACACCTGGAAACAGGTGCAAAACGGCCATGACATGTCAACTGCCTTGAGCTACTGGCCAATATTGTGAATCACTACATTCTGATTTGTTCGGACAACACAACAGTAGTGGCGTATATATGTCACCATGTAGCTCTGGCCCACGTATGGTCGGTGAAAAGTGAGTATGCACTTCCTCCGGTGCGCCTCCATTCAGTCATCAGCAAAGTCCGAGTGGAGATGGTTAATTGTGCCGAAATAGCCCAATCAGTCCTGGTTTCTGGAGATGATAGAAATACTGGACTGGCCTCCATGGGAAATAACGCTGAAGAAAGATCTTCTATCTCAAACATAAGGCATGGTTTGGCATCCCCAGCCTGAGCTGCGAAGCCTACAAGTGTGGCCTTTAAACGGAGCATGCTAAATGCACCAGAACTGACGCATTCAGTCATGAACACCATTTTACAGGCCAGAGCAAGGTCCACGAGACCCCTCTACATGCTAAAATTTAATGTGTTCAATGATTGGTGTCATTGACATGGCAAAGACCCAGTATACTTCCCCATGAATTGACATTCTCATTTTTCTTTAAGAGCGACTAGATGCAGGACTAACTTTATATAAAGTTTATGTGGTGACTATATCTTCGTGTCACACACCTGAAGCTGGCGCCACTATAGGCAAACATGATTTAATCATAAAGTTCCTTAGAGGAGCAAGATGATTAAATCAACCTCAGGGGCAACAGTCCAGACATGGGACCTAACTTTGTTCCTAAAATCACTCACAGGGCCCCCCTTCGAGCCTTTGGATTCTGTTGATTTGAGCATGCTCTCCATTAAGACTGCACTTCTGCTGGCTCTGGCCTCAGGCTATGTACCTAAGGTTCTAACCATGCCCTTCAGAGTGCAGGTGGTTCACCTTTAAGCCTTCTTCCCTCCTCCATTTAATTTGGATGAGGAACAATCCTTGCATTTGTTATGACCTGTATGGGCGCTACACTCATATGTTGAATGAACCCGCCAGTTCAGACTGTCTGATTCTGTCTCTTTGTTTCTAACTGGATCATTGATGTGATTGCCCTGGCACAACTAGAGGCATGGCCTCCTCATGGGCATGGATGGACGGTGTGTCTTTACAAGACATATTTTTTGCAGCAGATTGGTATTCTCAAAACACAATTGCATGGTTTTACAATCTAGATATAACATCTCTCTCTGTTGAGAGCGCTTGCCATTTAATTTGCCAAATATATACTTATGCCCCTCACTTAAAGTATGGACTCCCCATCATTTTACACAACTTAAGGCCATTGTAATTTACCATAAAGTCACAAGTACTTTCATTACAAATAAACTCCCTTTCTGACTGGGTTCGTTAAGGGGTTAATTCATACTATATGACTATAGCTCATATATTCATTCTGAGTGCTCCCCTGCAGTCTCAACATGAGGGTCACTCACTTGCGACATTCTCATGTCAGTCACCGTCCCCTGTGATTGTGGCGTCATGTTTCCTCTCTGGAAGGTTATGTCGTGTAGTGCAGCGTGATGGGATTCTGTTCCCCATGTGCGCTGGCAAACGCATGTCAAGTGTCGGTTATGTACGTAACCTTGGTTCCATGAGACGAAGGGAACGAGACATTGTGAATGCTGGCCATACTACAAGACTCAGTGTTCTTTTGAGGTGCAAGCGATGCGTTTCTTGTCCCTCATTCAGAAGATTCTGAGGAATGGTGTTTGCGCACCTGCTTTTATAGCGAACAGCTTCGCACCTATTGGAATATTGCCGTTATTTTAGAGAGGTTTCAATACAGGATTCTGTCATTACAGTACAAAACTATAGTACAATCCGTTTACAAAGTCAGATCACTGCATTTAACAACTCTTAATTTTTTTCAGTCCACATTTCAACCATCTTCGAATGATTACCTATCAGCAAATATCAAGCACGTACCATTTTTTCACAGGTGATGGGTCCAGGATTCCATGCAACATCATTACAATGGTCAAAAAAACAGTATTTTGCGTCGGTGGCAAAATAAAGCGATGGAAAACCGGATGAATCTCATCAGCAAACATTTTAAAATTATATTGTGCAAATAAAACAATATTAGATGGAAGACCTCAAAACAAAAAGGATGTGATTGTTATTTTAATCATGCACTTATATATTGTATTAGCACCTATTGAGCTGTATAATAGTGAGTTAATTTAAACTTAAGCACAGCCTGAAGTACACTTAAGTAAATACATGTTGAATGCACCATTCAAACATTCACAGTTTAGGTTGGAATAAAGTATGTAAAGCCCTTGGCTAATGACTTCAAAAAAGCTTATTATAGTCAGGAGTTGGCAAATCTGTGTCACGAACCCCGCTCCTCTGCCCCATCTCCGCTTCCGCGAGCAGGCACACATGCACTCCGCGAGGGTGCTCGCTTCCCACTCCCTCGCTCCGCCCCCTTGAGCTCGTACGCTCTTTTTCCTCCCTCGGGATTCCACGCCTGGTTTTGCTATTACGAGCTCTCGCTCGTAAACTCTCTCCCCCCTCTGACTCATGCTCGCTTCTCACGCGCTTCAGCCAGAACATTATGACCACCTGCACTCACGCGCTTCCAATCCCCACACATTGTATACACCTGCACTCGTCCCTATCACCTGTCATTGTTTACACCTGCACTCGCCCCTATAAATACACCATCCTTCCGTTTGTATCCCGTTGGTTATTGTATTTAGTTCCCCGTATAGTTTTGCCCCCCCGCTATTCTCGTCTAGTTTTGACCTCCCTACTATTCTTCCTCTTAGCTTGCCAGCTCCCCTAGTTCCCCTGTCTTTGCTCCCACTTGTTATACATCCTGTTTACCCCGGCTTTGACCCTCGCTCCCCTCGACTACTCTCCCGGATTTGCCCCCTTTACTCTCCTTGATTCCCCGGCTTTCGACTCTACGCTTTCCCTGACCATTCTTCACTGGATTTGCCCTGTTTTTGTACTGTTGCCTGCTCTTATACTAATAAAAGCAGTTTTTCTCCGACATTGTGACTGCCTCATCTTGTGTGTTTGTGTGCGGGTTACAATCGGCCATCCAATTAAAGGGATAGTTCAACCAAAAATTTTAATTATCTCATTATTTCCTCACCCCCATTATATCCCAGGTGTGTATGTCTTTCTTCACCAGAACACATTTTAAGAAATATAAAAAAATCTCCTTAAAAAGGAGAAGTCCTTAAAATGGAAGTAAATGGAGATTTCTCTTTTGAAGCTCCAAAAATCACAGACAGTTAGCATAACTGTCATCCATACAACACCAGCTGTTAATGTCTTGTGCAAAAATAAAAAACAAGAAGTACTATTTTAACCTTTAAATCATGCTTCTGTTCTGCAGCAGTATGCGCGTGACATAATCAAATTGGCCTTTGAAACACGCGAGAACTGAAGCATGCGTTTACAACTGTGTAGGAGGAATGCTGTACAGGAGCTTAGTTGGTTTTGGTTTAGATCTGTTACTTTACTAATAAAGGTGCATTTGTGTGCTTATCCTGGGTGTATCAACTGAGAGGAACACGTAATACGTCACACGAGAGACGGCTTGGCCTCCTGACCCTTAACTCTTACTTATTTAAATCATTTGAAACCATGACTTGCACTATACATGAGTAAAATTTACATTATATTCACGATGTTAGCCAGAGGGTAACTGGCCCCCACAGTGAGTCTGGTTTCTCCCAAGTTATTTTTCTCCATTAACCAACATCTTATGGAGTTTTGTGTTCCATGCCACAGTTGCCTTCGGCTTGCTCACTGGGGTTATAAATACAATTATAATTTAATTACTTGTTTTTAAACACAATTCACAATTGTATTTTATCAAACTACACAATGATGACCCATAGACATTATAGATATTACAGTTTTATCTTCTGTTAATGCCTGATCTTCTGTAAAGCTGCTTTGAAATGATGTGTGTTGTGAAAGGTGCTATACAAATAAAAATGACTTGACTTGGCTTGGACTCTACCCTCTCGTGAAGCCTAAGGAAAGCGATGGTTTATAGTTAAAAAGTACTTAAATATTGATTATTTTTTTTGCACCAAAAGTTATTTACATTTACATTTATGCAAAAAAGCAGACGCTTTTATTCAAAGCAGGATTAAGTGTCTTGCTCAAGGACACAATGGTGGTGGCTGTGGGGATCGAACCAGCGAACTTCTGATTACCAGTGATGTGCTTTAGTCCACTACGCCACCACCACTCCGATTGAATCACTTTAGAAGACATTAATTTAACCGCTGTGGTCTTCCAATTTAGTCTGTGAGTCAGGCCCCATTGGCCAACATTAGTCACCTGACTTGATCTGAATCCCCGCAGCCATTTTCAGCATCTAGTGGAAAGTCTTCCCAGAAGAGCTGTTCAGGAAGACCAACTCATGCTGGACATGTGGGTGTGGTGTTTTGCTGTCCACAAATATTTGTCCACAAAGTGTAAACTGACATTGTACTTCACTGCATTTTATTACTTTGTATCTTGTATATACATAGTATAAGTAGGCTAATTGGGACACACCTGCTATGTAAAATATGTACTTCTGAACCCATTTATAAATGGGTTCATTAATAACAAACAACTCAGTTACAAATGCTTTTTAAATCACTGATATTCAGTTATGACAACACGAATAAAAAAATCAGACTGTCATGCTAAAACTCTAATAAATAGTATGCCATTTTATCTCACATGTTATAAACGCCTAATAACATTAAAACATAACATTAAAAACCTAATAAAATGTACCATAATGTAAAGTGTTCACATATGAATGATTTATTAAGGAGTTGCAAACATTATAAACCTAAATTTATAAAGTTTAGTACGGTTTAATGGTCATGGGGCTTTAATATATGATACATGCTGTGATTGAGCATGAAGACATGAGAAGTGTTTTACAGAGTACTCTAAGTAACTAGTACTAGTGAGTTGAGACACCACTCGGAATAGCAACATTTTTTGACGTACACACGACAAGGAAAGGGAAACTCTTTTTTCTTGACAAGTAAATCAAGACATTATGTAATTATTAAAACACAAAGCTGACTTTTTTTTTAATTAATGTTGTTATTACCAAATATCAATGATTTATAATACAAAGTGTGAAAATGAAGTTTCTTCCACCATGGTCCATAAAAGTAAAGTTACTATTAAATATAATTATAATGATCTTGTACATCTCGGCTATAAAGTGAAATCCCCCAAATGGCAGTGCTTTAGGCTTTACACCTAATCTTCTATACACATGTATTCTCCTTAAAGCAGAATAATATATTAGTGTACAGCAGTCCCGGCGCCATGGGCGGGCATTGGGGGGCCTGGCCCGCCCTGTGAGTCACTAGTGCCCGCCCTGGACGATCCTGTCTCCCTTCATCAACTCTACGTCACGTCTCACATCTCATTTCATCGCGATCTCACAAAGCTCTTTTATTATGCAGCATGCAGAATTCAGCACTGAACAAAAACTCCAACGTTTTGAGCGGTGAGTGGATTTTATCTGAAATGCATCTGATTGGCCATTGTGTTTTAGAAATCAACACATATGTCTGTGATTGGCTACATTGCACAACGCTGCAAAAACACGTTATAATGAGAACATATACTTATGCTTGCGACTGTAAATCGTTATTTTGTTTAGATGTTCTTATTACTTTTGTGCAATAGATGAATAACAATGTATTTGTTTTTGGATGTTTTATTTAGACAGGGAGTCCCACGAATCGTTTTATTCTCCCGCAACCCATTACTGCCCGCGCCTGTAACGAAGACACAGGTTGGTTGGGATCCATAAGCAGTATTTAATGAATACACAGTAGTGGTACAGGCAATGGTCAACACGGGCAAACAGGTATGTAGGAGGCAGGCAGAATCAACGTGAGAGCAGGCAGGAGATCGGGGCAGGCAGCAAACAATCAATGAACTATGAACTGGCAAAGGTAATAAAGGGCAGGCAGCAAACTAACACGGTACAGGAACAAAGCAGGGTCGAAACACAATAGACAGAATGATAAACAGGGTAAACGCTTGGAATTGAAACCGGAGCAAAACAAGACTTCGCAAAGAGTGAGAGTAACTAAGCTGATTAAATAGTGGATGGTAAACAGGGAACAGCTGGGGCGTAATCAGACCTAGGTATGTGGGCTTATGGGAAATGTAGTCTATAATCAAAACTCCGGCGAATCTGATCTCCGACGGCTGGAGGGGGAGGCGCTCAATGTTCGTGACAGCGCCCGCACTCGACCATCAAATCTAGTCGTAAATGTTAGTAGTCCCGCGGAAGTCGACCAACCACCAGTCCTTGCTTGTTTGCACTTTTATTTATATTTTTTTATCAATAGGCTACTGTAACTTTCGTTACAAGTTGGTAAGTTGTCGTTTTGTATATACATGATTTTTAAATGGATTTGATTGGTTTGTCGATAGTGAGCGCGGGAATGTTTGTTTGTGTCCTAAGCATAGTAGCGCTTAATAATGATAGCTGTTTTTTTTTTTTAAACAACTATGCTGAGCTATTTCGTGTGACAGTTACCATGGATATACGGCGTTTCTTTAATCAAAGACCACCAAAGTTGGCAGAAGAGAGCAGTGAGGTAAGGGGAGAAGACCCAGGGTGTAGCAGTTCACAAGAGGTCGATCCAACTCCCAACACTGCAGAGGCTAGCCATTCCAGCGATACTAGTTGGTCTAACGTTACTTGCCAAAGCCATAGCCTCAAGCAAGGGACGTCACGGCCACAGGTGGGTAAGGGATAAGCGGCTGCGGTGTTAAGCGAGTCATTGAGTCATTTGTTCAAATGATTCGTTCAAACAGCTGATTCATCAAGAATAAAGTAGTTGTTCATGAATGGGTCATTGAATCTTTGACTCAACCGATTCGTTTAAAACACTGAATCATTTAGTAATGAAAACACGGTTGACTGTGAGATGCGTTCTGTTTCTGCTGGGATCTTTGTTTTAAAATAGAATAAAAAGTCAATATTGCATCTAAAATGTAAGTGACTTAATATGAATTACTTGTTTATTGAACTGTCGAAATCAGTGTTACATTTTCAATCGTGATGGTACTCAGCAATTGGTTGTATGGTGTTGCTTCATGTTATAAATATAAAAACTAACTTACACATTTTGAATTTTTTACCGCAGCATGCTAACTGAGTTTCTTTGTGTGAGCTGCAGTTAGGCCTATTTGTTTCATCGAGAGGCTGCGCGAGCCTAAACAGCACAAATCTTTAGCGTCAGTTATGAATTTGAATAGCGTCAGTACATTATGTAACAGGCTACTATCAATCATTATCATTGTATCATACATATTCAATTCATAATCGGTCATATCATTTAATGTTATGCAATTAGGGAATTAGGTGTATCTCAGTTGTGCCCCCCTGAAAAAAATGTAATGCCCGTCCGTGAATTTGTGTCTGGCGCCGGGTCTGGTGTACAGTATGCATGCATATAAATCAGGCTCTGGTTTGGCTCGTTGTGCACACTGCTAAGGTCTGTCGAGCATCAGATCGTAACAATCATACATCTCAGAGTCTGGAGAATTCCACGACACCTTTTCCCAATCCAAGGCATGAGAGACGGTCTCTCTTTTCTTCTCCTGCAATGTTCACTCTTCCAATCCTTTCTTTGACAACCAGTCTGTAGCGTTTCCCACTGAGGAAAGGACGGAAACAGCGACAGATTTCAGGTAAGGTTCCTTTTTAATTAGAAATCAAGAGTTCACACACACAATCTTAACACAGCAGCTTCTTGGCCTTCGTGTCGGTTTCCCTCCCTCAATGTTTTGTGGCTGCTGTTTTTATCCGCTCTCCTCACATTACTGCAATTAAACACAGGTGTTAGGCTTAATTTAGCTCAGGTGTAAGCGCCCTTACCGCTTTTCTCTCCTGGAGGGGCACTTGACCACGCCCCCGCTGCCACATACCCCCACTGCCCGACTCATGCCGGGGCGTCATCCGGCCTGCCTACCACTCCCCCCCATTTCTGGAGAGGAAGTCAGCGGCAGCCATCTGCACCCCTGGTCTGTGGACCACCTTGAACTTAAAAGGCTGGAGGGCCAGATACCAACGGGTGATCCGGGCGTTAGTATCTTTCATGCGGTGGAGCCACTGCAGTGGGGCACGATCCGAGCAGAGGGTGAAGGCCCGCCCAAGCAGGTAGTATCGGAGCGTGAGGACCGCCCACTTGATGGCCAGACACTCCTTCTCTACGGTGCTGTACTTGGTCTCCCTCAAGGAAAGCTTCCGGCTAATGTACAGCACCGGGCGCTCCTCTACCTCCACCACCTGCGAGAGTACGGCCCCCAGCCCTCTGTCTGAAGCGTCCGTCTGTAATACAAAAAGGGAGAGAGAAGTCAGGTGCATGCAAAAGCGGCCCCCCACAAAGTGCAGCTTTAATCTGTGTAAACGCCTGTTGGCACTGCTCCGACCATTGGACCGGATCTGGAGCCCCCTTTTTAGTGAGGTCAGTCAGCGGGCTGGTGACATCCGAATAATTAGGCACAAACCGTCTGTAATAGCCAGCCAGTCCCAGGAACTGCCTCACCCGCTTTTTGGTCTTGGGTCTAGGGCAAGTCGCAATCGCCGCGGTCTTGTCAATTTGGGGACGCACCTGGCCATGTCCCAAGTGGAACCCCAGATACCGTACCTCCACACGCCCAACCGCGCACTTTTTAGGGTTTGCCGTGAGCCCCGCCCGCCGCAGCGACCTCAGGACGGCCCTCAGATGTTGCATGTGCCGCTGCCAATCATTGCTATAAATGATGATATCGTCTAGATAGGCAGCGGTGTAAGCAGTGTGCGGTCTGAGGATCCTATCCATGAGACGCTGAAACGTGGCTGGTGCCCCGAACAAACCGAAAGGAAGCGTCACGAATTGGTGTAATCCAAACGGCGTAGTGAAAGCAGTTTTTTCACAGGATATTGGTGTCAAGGGGATCTGCCAATAACCCTTTGTTAGATCCAAGGTCGAATAAAATCGAGCAGTACCTAACCGATCGAGCAGTTCATCAACACGGGGCATTGGGTACGCGTCAATTTAGACACCGTGTTGACTTTTCTATAATCCACACAGAAACGTACAGACCCGTCGCTCTTGGGAACAAGAACGACCGGGCTGGACCAATCGCTGTGGGATTTTTCTATTACCCCCATCTCAAGCATTGCGTCCAATTCTTCCCGAACTATTTTCTTTTTATGTTCGGGCAAGCGATAAGGGTGGCAACGTACCACCACGCCCGGTTCGGTCTCGATGTGGTGTTGTATGATGTTTGTGCAGCCCAGTAGAGGAGAGAACACGTCTGCAAACTCCTTTTGTAGTTCGGAAACCTCTGCGAGTTGGCGCGGTGAGAGGTGGTCTCCACAAGGAACCGGGGTGTTAGGATTGCAGGCTTTGTTTACCTCCGGTCCGAGCCCCGCCCTCTCCGGAACTACCGTTGCCAACGTCACAGAGGCCGCCTCTTCTCTCCATAATTTCAGGAGGTTGAGGTGATATATTTGATGCGCGCCCCCTCTATCGGTACGTTTGACTTCATAATCGAGGTCCCCTACTCGTCGTGTGACCTCAAAGGGTCCTTGCCACTCGGCGAGTAATTTCGAGCTCGATGTTGGGAGTAATACAAGCACTTTCTCTCCTGGTGCAAATTCCCGTAGCTGAGCACCCCTGTGCCGGCGTTGGCGTTCTTGAGCCTGGAGCAAATTCTCCTGTGTTAATTGCCCCAGAGTGTGGAGTTTTGCTCGAAGATCAAGAACGTATTGAATTTCATTTTTACTATTAGATGGTCCCTCCTCCCAAGCTTCACGGATGACGTCGAGGACCCCGCGTGGGCGTCGCCCGTACAGCAGCTCAAATGGGGAGAACCCCGTGGAGGCTTGCGGAACCTCTCGTACTGCGAATAACAGGGGGTCCAGCCACTTATCCCAATTCCTAGCGTCTTCGTGCACGAATTTACGAATCATACTTTTGAGTGTTTTATTAAATCGTTCCACCAGTCCATCTGTCTCAGGATGGTACACGCTAGTGCGAATCGACTTACTGCCCAATAGTTCGTAAAGTTCGTGAAGTGTTCGTGACATAAAAGTAGTGCCTTGGTCGGTGAGGATTTCTTTCGGAACCCCCACCCGGGAGATTATCTTGAAGAGTGCCCTGGCAACATGGTGCTGAGATGTTGCTCAGAGGCACTGCTTCCGGATATCGCGTTGTGTAATCCACCAGGACTAACACAAAGCGATGTCCGCGTGACGTCCATTCTAATGGCCCGACGAGGTCCATTCCAATTCTTTCGAAGGGGACCTCGATCAATGGAAGGGGGCGCAAAGGCGCTTTTGGGGTGGCCGGTGGGTTTACCAGCTGACATTTGCGGCACGCCGCACACCACCTGCGGACGTCGCCGCCAATGCCCGGCCAATAGAAACGGGCTATTAGACGGAGAAGTGTCTTCCTTTCCCCTAGGTGACCGGCCATAGGATTATAGTGAGCCGCCTGGAAAACCATTTCCTGGCGGCTCCGTGGAATCAACAATTGTGTCACCTCCTCTTTTGTTTGAGCGTCCTGCGTCACTCTGTACAACCGATCTTTAATAACCGAAAAATATGGATATGAAATGGCGACGCCCGGCCGGAGTTGTTGACCATCGATTACTCTCACTTGGTCAAAAGCGTGCTTAAGGGTTTCATCCCGCGACTGCTCCAAGAGAAAGTCCCCCTCCGGGAATTCCCTGAGAGGAGGGGCGACAACCTCGCCTCTTCCCTCGTCATTCGGAGCAGCCGAGGATGGCCCCGGCTCCGCCTCCCCCGCCAAAGCATCGCACATCACACATCTCTTCACTTTCATGCAGGACCCATCCGCACAAACTCCCTCTAATACATTTCTAAAATTCGGCCAATCAGTACCTAAGATTAGCGGATGGGTGAGGCGGGAACTAACCGCTGCCTCCACACTATGTTTTCCTCCCCGGAATTTGATCGCCAAATTCACCATGGGATACTTGTGAACATCCCCATGCACACACCTCACCCTCACCCGTTTAGCTGTGCCCAAAGCCCCGGGTTGAACCAAGCGTTGGTGGATGGTGGTCTGGTTACAGCCGGTATCCAACAATGCTTGGTATGTACCCCCCTGGATCCTTACCGGAATCCGGTATGCTCCAGCCCGATCGGGGGCAGCCTGTGGGACATCGGAGACCCACACCACCGTCCCCACCTCCATCAGCGGACATTGATCCCGGAAGTGGTCCGGGTCTCCGCACCTCCAGCAGTCCGGCCCAGGCGCCACGGCCACACCCGTGCTGGCGGGCGCCCCCACCTGAGGAGGAGAGCGGCTGAAGGACGGGGAAGGGGTAGGCGGGTTCTCCCACGGCCGGGAAGTTGATCTTGGGAATTCTCCACGCCTGCGAGGGGCAGGAACGGGCCCTGGGGAGAGAGCAGAGTGAGAGGGCACAGGGGAGGGGGAAAAAACAGGGGAGGATACAGGGGAAAGAGAGTGAGAGAGCTCCTCCGCTCTCGGAATCGCCGCCATGAGGTCCTCCGCAAGACGAACGGCTTCCTCCAGCGACGCCGGGCGGTGGCACTGGACCCACTCCGCCGTTCTCCTGGGCAAGCGCTGAACAAACTGCTTCAGTACCACCTGATCGACAAGTCCCTCGACGTCGCGGTCCCCCGCAAGCAGCCACCTCTGACAGGCATCACGGAGCCGCTGGGCGAACGCAAACGGGCGATTGGATTTATCCAGTTTCAAGGCCCGGAAGAGCTGGTGACTTTCTTCCGGGCTCCGACCAACCCGTTGCAGGATGGCTCTCCTCAAGTCTGTATAAGCCAGGAGGCTTGTTGCTGGAAGTTGTTGTGCTGCGAGTTGCGCTTCCCCGGACAAGAGAGGGACTAGGCGGGCTGCCCACTGGTCGCGTGGCCACCCCCAAATTTCCGCTGTGCGCTCAAAGAGGTCCAGGAACGCCTCCGGATCATCTGCCGGCCCCATCTTCTGTAGCGCGGGTGGGGGCAGTGTGGCGCGGGTGTCCGGGGTCGCGGCTGCAGCTGGAGCGGCCTCCTGGCTGAGGAGGCTCCGGATGGCAAGCCGGTCCTCTGCTTGAGCCCGCATGATTGATTAATTGATTGATTTATTTGTCCTCGAGAGGAAATGTGTTTCCACCATAGGTGCGTACATAATACAGACACACATGTATAACATATTAGAAACATCAACATATAAACATCTACAAAAAAAAAAGAGACAGAGAGCATACCTGACATATCAAAGGCTGATTTCCTATGTATTTAGAGCTCGTATAGATACAGGAACAAAACTCTTACTGAACTTGGCCTTCCTACACATCGGTGATGATCTCAAAGAACCGACGAACCTGGTCCTGTCGGAGCTCAAGCAGGGATTGTTGGTGGCTCTGATGGAGCGTAGCGAGGGACTGGAGGACTTCCACCAGCTGGGAGGACTCTATGGGGCAACTCTATTCCATAGCTTGGACAACTGTTCCTTCGAATTCCCGGGTTTCGGCACCAGTGTAGCGTTTTCCACTGAGGAAAGGACGGAAACAGCGACAGATTTCAGGTAAGGTTCCTTTTTAATTATAAATCAAGAGTTCACACACACAATCTTAACACAGCAGCTTCTTGGCCTTCGTGTCGGGTTCCCTCCCTCAATGTTCTGTGGCTGCTGTTTTTATCCGCTCTCCTCACATTACTGCAATTAAACACAGGTGTTAGGCTTAATTTAGCTCAGGTGTAAGCGCCCTTACCGCTTTTCTCTCCCGGACGGGCGCTTGACCACGCCCCCGCTGCCACACAGTCCTGCAAGGATGAGTTTGTAAGATTGTACAGTCAATCAAAACACAAGGAGAGACATCAGGCCTTTTACATTTACCTGTGAAAAGCATCTGTACTGAGATGAATCAGTGAAATCAAAGCTGTTGGTCCACCCACAGGCGGTCCTAAAAAAATAATACTGTTATCATAGTCTCGACCACTTTGACAAACTGTAATTTGTCCAGTGAAGTAGAGCTGCCCTCATTGACCTAAAAGATGAATGAGACACGACAACTTGAAAACAAAGATGAGACAACTGCGTTTCTTATTCACAGAGTCCCTACACACTGAGCAGCGTTCTTTGAAATTTTAGCTTCCCAAGCTACAAGCTACTCATAACTTTAAGTACTTAAACTAGTCAAGTTATTTATTATATATATTTTTTAAAGTAGTTAGCTACACTACAAGCTACTAACAAAAATTAACAAATTATATTGAAGCTATTTAAAGAAGGCAATATTTTTTTAGAAATATAAAAATCGGCTGATATTAGAAGTGATAGCAAAATTCAACATTATCACCTGATAGTTATTATTATTTAATTTGATTTTTAATTGGCAGATGCTATTTGCACACTGGTGCAAATAGTGGCAGATATTATTTGCACCCCAACCCTGGAGCAAATAATGGTAGATTCTAACTGCACCCTGGTGCAAATAGTGTCATACACTATATAACCGTCTCACCTATTTCCACAGGCAGTTGGTTATATAAATTAAAGGGGGATTCTAACTACATAAGGTTGAAGTATTAAATAACCATGAGAGTCTTGATGTGTAAGTGCAAAACATTAATTATTTATTGTAACACAAACCAATGAGCACATTCATGAAAATAAAGCACCCTTGTAAATCAAATCAGCAAAATACATAAATCAGCAAAATAAGTAACAGTCACAAACGACTCATAACAATTAAATAAAGCATTGAAACACGAAACGCTGATTGTTTGATTGGGAAACCCAATTAACTGGTAAATTAAACACAATAAATAACAGTATGGAAAAAAAAGAGGAATAAAATATAGGCCAACTGTTCAGTATGGAGAGAAAGCTATATATAAACAGTCCATAAAACAAATGAATTATCTGTATGTTTGATGAGGAAAGAAGCAATCCTTGAAATGTCCCAGATGGTGATGATGTGAAGACAATCCAAAATCCAAGAAAAAGAGCAAATTCAAAAAGATACATTTCCAAAATCTTAAAAAAAGATAATCCCAATTTTACCACATCAAACATCTTTTCGGCATCAAGTGAGATTCCGGAATCTGCAGTGACCGGAATCTGATCATTCACCACTGACCACATGATATTGATGAAATGCCTAATGTTATCAGAAGAGCTAAGGCCCAGAATAAACTCCAACTGATCTCCAAGGTTATCTCAGAATCAAGAACATTTTTTGGCTCAGCCGTCAGTTTAGGAAGTTCTAATGATTCCACAAAGTTTCTAATAATAGTCGAAGACGTGAAACTATAGAGATCAAGATAGAATTCTTTAAAAACATGATTAATATAAATGGCTGAGTTAAATATTAACCGTTTTGTAACCGTCTCCTTTTCATATATCTAGCCAGCAGTTTTCCTGCCTTGTCCCCTGATTTAAAGTATGATTGTCTTGCCCTGAATAACCAAAACTCCACTTTCCACGGTAAAAATTAATTATTTCAGTCGGGTCAATTCTCTGAGGGCATCAGACAACATTCGGCGCTTCAGCTCTGTCTCTAAACTTTTAATATTCCATTCCAACTCCATGAGTTCTTGTGCTTTGAATTTTTTGGTGAATGAGGCATACTGTATGATCCGGCCCCTAAAAACCACCTTAAGTGCCTCCCAAGCCATGCACGCAGAGGATACTGAGGACTGGTTGTTCTCCATATATACATTGATTATAGCCTTTAACCTTTGTTAGAATTCATGATTTTGCAAAAGCGATACATTCAAGCGCTAACTATATGATTTACTTTTCTCCATATGTGGCAACACCTCTAAACTCACCAAAGTGTGATCTGAGACTATCAATTGAGCAATCAACAACAGATGAAATGAGAGACTTGGATATTAAAAAAATAATCTATTTGAGAATACATTTTATGGACTAATGAAAAAAATGTATAGTCCCTACCAGATGGGTTCAACAGTCTCCAAATATCTGCAAGACCAAGAATTTTACACATCCTGAGAAGCATCTGTTTTGCTCTAGGGGGCTTATACACTTCTACCAAATATTAAAGTCTCCTCTCCTCTTAAAGTCTCCTCCAATATTATTTCATGAGGGGTGCCAGTGGCTTGCAACATCCCTTCGAGATCTATAAAAAAAGCCCTGATCATCAATGTTAGGTGCATAAATGTTTTTTATGTTTTTTAGGTGAATTTCAGCAAAACAATAATGACTCTTTTTAATTTATCTTTAGTCTGTTTGAGACATTTGAATTGTAGATTCTTACCATCAGTGTAATGACTCCCCTGCAATTATTTGAGCCAGGACTAAAGAAAACATGTCCACCCCATATCTTCCCAAATTTTTCAGCTTCCTGTGGAGAAAGATAAGTTTCTTGAAGAAACACTATATAATATTTATTACGCTTAAGAAGAGAAATACCCTTCCTTCTTTTTATGGGGTGCCCCAACCCATTCACGTTCCACGTGGAGAGAGACAATCCGCTCATATAAACATTTTACATTTTGACATATGAGAAAAAATAGACAAAATGATAAAGGCCACATTCCAACATTGGTGCAACAATCAAACCTCAAACTTCCCCTCGAACCAAAGAAACAGAAAAGGAGTGCATTAACCCGTGCATCCCTCTAAACTCAAACAGTCCGTGTACTCCTACGAGAGCCCCCGTGACAACTTTGCCATAGGATTGATCAAGTACGGTGTTTCTATACTTATATATTTTTTGTTATTTTTGTTTTTCCTTGGACGGTCAAACAAATGTTCAGTGACCCGGCCTGCTCGGCTGCTACATGGTTTAATAAATAACCTAATCATTTCAATGTCTTGCAAGAAATAATCCATAAGCACAACAAACATAAGCACAAAAAATTTGCAGATTAATCCACAAACTGTCCCAAAGGAGTGTTCCTTCACAAAACAAACTCCAGCCGCTAGGCGGAACCAGCACAAAAAGAAACAAAAATGCGCAGGACAGTCAAGTGAATTCTCAGTGAGTCAGTCCACTCTGCTGCAATGTGAGTACTAAAAAATAACTTACTCCATTGACTTTATAAAGGATATTACTTGCTGGGGACATGTAAATATTTTTTGGCAATCCTTAGTATCTATTCTCAATTTGGCCGGGAACATCATTTCTAGCAGGAAGATTTGCAGACTTGGGTGAAAATCAAGATGACATTTACTTGATGAATATAAAACCGAAAATGTAATGTTTCTCTTTCGCGTAAGTCTCGCCTGGCGGTCCGAAGAAGTTTTACTCGGAACCGTCATAACCTGCCAAGTTATAGGAGGCAGGGACGAGGAGCCTACCCCTGTGCAAGATGGGACTCGACTGGTGGTGGGGTGGTGGAGGTTGCTGTGTTAGCACAGCTGAAACAGCAATGTGATAGAATGTGAACAGACTTATAAAGCAATGGCTTACATGTGATTGGCTTGGATTTACCTAGCTAATGGTGCGATGATGTACAGCTGCTGGACTTCCTGCTAGAACTATGCTGCGCTTACATTTCAAAAAGTGACCTTCCATTGATGTAAGATTTTCTTGCATTCCTTGAATTAATCACGTTTCTCTTTTGTCGAATTCGCAAAGTCTGGGAACAAGAAAATGCTGTGGTTCTTCTAAGAAAGCCTTCCTTTATTCCTCGCCTCGCAGAACAGCTCTTTATTGGATGATCTCAGAAATTTGGCCAGAATTGTTCGGGGCCTGTTCCCTTAGTGGATCGCCGGGCTGGAATCCTGTGAGCTCACTCAATTTCCAGGTTATGGCCTGTTATGTCGAGCAGTCTCAGAACGAGCCCATCCAAGAATTTCACCATATCTTGACCCTCTTTGGCTTCAGGAATTCCAACAATTCGGACGTTATTCTTCCCACTACGGTTCTCCAAGTCCTCCAACTTCTCCCAGACATGTTCCAAATCCACCTTGCTCGCTAGCGGATAAGCAGATAATTCAATCTCTGATGACTCCAGATAATCAATCCATTTCTTGACATCCCCCACTTTTGTAATCATCAGCATTGCTGACATGTTGAACAATTCTCACCGAATTTCCCTCACTTCTCCGGCCAAATCGCTCAGAGCCTCCAGGAGGCGTCAGTTTTAGCACGTAAGTGTCTTTATTGTCTCCAGAGCCTGAGGATTTTGACTTTTTTGACATTGTCTTCCTAGAACAGTTATGGAACAGAGTGTATCGAATCTCACCGGTTTATGACATTAATAGTGTTAAAACTAGCAAAGTGCGCAGAGCTTGCTATTCACATGTCCGAACCTCGCACGGCGCCACGTGACTCCCAAACAAGTATAAACTAACTCATATTCAGAGACACAAAAGAAAACATTTGACCACAGTTAAGCATTTGAAGGAAACATTCACTTAACTCTCAGATGGTGTGTGGAGGCTACAACATAAGCTTAGCAAAACAGTCAAACTGCTCTGACCATGCTTTCCCTCCTCTTCCTATGTGCTCAAGGAAGTAGTGCATAGGCATTTCCCTTTACAAGTGACCTTTAGTGGTCGGGAAGATATATAACTCAACCTGTAACAGGTTGACCATTACAACTATTTGCACCCATATTTAAATACTAACATACAGTATGGGCATCACTGCATTGTGTTAATTGTGTTTATTTCGAGTCCCAGAGACATACTACATTAACCCCAACCCCTAAACCTAACATTAACTTTACCTTAGAAAAAATAACCCTGGTTTTACTGCAGTAAGCATGGTTTCACCATTGTATTCTTTTTGTGTAAATTTACAGAAACCATAAAATAAACCATGGTTACTATATTACCACAATATTACTGTACTAACATTTTCTACAGTCATGGTTACTACAATATTACAAGTAAAACCATGTAACATTGGTTCTGAATGTCAAGGGCTATGTGTGCCAAGGTTGGATCTTTTGTTGAGCCAATAATGTCAGGCTATCGCACACCCATACCAACCGACAAGCATAATGCCATTGTGCTTTACATGCACAAATGGTCAAATCTCATCATCAGTTTCCATCACCTTAATGCACATTTTAACTAACGTGAAAATCTGCCTCCTCCAAGCACATTCAATTTCTATGCGAATTATGAGAATTTATTTGCATCTCAAGCGTTTCCATTCAGGATTTCTTATGCAGATTTTCAAAATGTTCATCAAGATAGCTGGATAGCTGAATGGCCAAATATTCAGACAGATCTCACTGTGAATTTAGCGATGGTACGTCAAAAGTTCTCCTGCTGAAATTCTGTGCTTACCGAAATTCAAACTACTGCCTCTCAGTGGCAGAAACTGAAAGTGCACTAGGGAGTGACATCACTCTGTTTACATTTAATATATAATTTACCTGCTATACACTCACCTAAAGGATTATTAGGAACACCATACTAAAACTGTGTTTGACCCCCTTTCGCCTTCAGAACTGCCTTAATTCTACGTGGCATTGATTCAACAAGGTGCTGAAAGCATTCTTTAGAAATGTTGGTCCATATTGATAGGATAGCATCTTGCAGTTGATGGAGATTTGTGGGATGCACATCCAGGGCACGAAGCTCCCGTTCCACCACATCCCAAAGATGCTCTATTGGGTTGAGATCTGGTGACTGTGGGGGCCATTTTAGTACAGTGAACTCATTGTCATGTTCAAGAAACCAATTTGAATTGATTCGAGCTTTGTGACATGGTGCATTATCCTGCTGGAAGTAGCCATCAGAGGATGGGTACATGGTGGCCGTAAAGGGATGGACATGGTCAGAAACAATGCTCAGGTAGGCCGTGGCAATTAACGATGCCCAATTGGCACTAAGGGGCCTAAAGTGTGCCAAGAAAACATCCCCCACACCATTACACCACCATCACCAGCCTGCACAGTGGTAACAAGGCATGATGGATCCATGTTCTCATTCTGTTTACGCCAAATTCTGACTCTACCATCTGAATGTCTCAACAGAAATCGAGACTCATCAGACCAGGCAACATTTTTCCAGTCTTCAACTGTCCAATTTTGGTGAGCTCTTGCAAATTGTAGCCTCTTTTTCCTATTTGTAGTGGAGATGAGTGGTACCGGTGGGGTCTTCTGCTGTTGTAGCCCATCCGCCTCAAGGTTGTGCGTGTTGTGGCTTCACAAATGCTTTGCTGCATACCTCGGTTGTAACGAGTGGTTATTTCAGGCAAAGTTGCTCTTCTATCAGCTTGAATCAGTCGGCCCATTCTCCTCTGACCTCTAGCATCAACAAGGCATTTTCAGCCCACAGGACTGCCGCATACTGGATGTTTTTCCCTTTTCACACCATTCTTTGTAAACCCTAGAAATGGTTGTGCGTGAAAATCCCAGTAACTGAGCAGATTGTGAAATACTCAGACCGGCCCGTCTGGCACCAACAACCATGCCATGCTCAAAATTGCTTAAATCACCTTTCTTTCCCATTCTGACATTCAGTTTGGAGTTCAGGAGATTGTCTTGACCAGGACCACACCCCTAAATGCATTGAAGCAACTGCCATGTGATTGGTTGATTAGATAATTGCATTAATGAGAAATTGAACAGGTGTTCCTAATAATCCTTTAGGCGAGTGTATATGTCATTAATGTTAACAAATGATTAGGGTGGTCAATTGATAATTTTTTTTAAATCAAATGAATTACATGGTGTATTAATTAATCACGATTAATCGCATATACAAATATTTGCTGAGAAAGCCCCTCATATAACAATAATTCAATATATAAAGATTATACCTATTTATATCAATATAAATTAGATTTATATCAATATAAATAAAGATTATACATAGTTATCTTTAAATATTAAAAAATTACATATATATATAAATATTAAAAAATATTCAGTTAATTAAAATGCATTACATTCTTGTAGCAGAAGAGTTAATCATTGATAAGACAATACAAAAAGCGGCTTTAGAATACAATGTATTGTTTACTACCATATTATTGATCATAAGTCAATCATTGGCATACAGTTCACAGCAATCCATTTCACAAGTGAATTTGTCAATCAGTTGGACATTTATTATTGTTTAAGAGCCCGTCAATCTACACCTGCGTCAGACATGCTTGTGTAGCGTCTCGGGTGCGTTGCATCATAAACATAAAATGTTTAGTTCACTGTTTCAAGATAAATATAGTTGAATACTCAATCTGTAAACACATCTTGAGATCCCTTAGTTTGTATTTGCGCTCCTTCAAGTGTTTTGAATGCAAGAACGTAACACATGTCTGTGTTGTGGGTTGTTTTCTTCACTGTATAAACTGTGATGCTCATACAGCTGAAATTTCACTTACTACCCTCTGGAGTAAACAGGTGGTACTACAAGCTTACATTTCTCAGGAATCTTCCTTATTATGGTGCGATTAATTGTGTTAATTTTTTTAACACGTTATTTTTGGTCAAATTAATCGCACTGAATTAACACAGCCCTACAAATTATACATCTTTTCAAAGGGTTCAACATTAATATCCGATCTCTGTTTCACGATAGCAATGCTCCAGAAACAGCAATTTAGTTATTTGTGCCAGGAGTACAAATGAAAACATGCAATTTCAAAATGGGATTTCATACCTTTGTTATGAAATCACGATCGACAGATGAATCCAGTTCGCCACGCTTGGGTCAATTGTCCATGTCAAGCGTTCATTGAAGAACATCCAATAGCACTTTTTGTCCATAAAAGTGATACATCCAAGAAATATTGATATATTCTCCATTGTTTACATGCAATCTCGCCTGAAAGAATTACCCTTGCAATCTGAGCAGCATTCATGTTGTAAAACTGTATATTAGCTTAGATATTAGAGTCCCGTAAACAAAATGAGCCTGTCTCCAAAGTCTATCTTTAAAAAATGCGGCGTAGTTTTATACATAATAGCCAGGAAGTGCCATCAGATTCTGTGTGGTCTTGAAAGGCGGAACCTTAATTTTACTCTGTACTCCGCCCAGCGATTTTACAGAGATAAAAGATTGCAGGAACCTCATTTTTTGTTAGATCATCTTCAAATTTGAAAGATAACTTCTTTAGACTTGTGGCTTGTGTATTTCTGGGTTGTCATGGCACTTTTATTATACAGTTTCTAGATTTTTTTAAGATTATAAAAACATGTTCAGCACAAAATATTTCCATTACTAAAAACGTCAGCTTCTCTAACTTTAAAAAATAAAATATATTCATTCTGAAACTTGGGAAATAAAGCCCAAAGTGTTCTTTCAAAAGATAATACAACTGTGTCCATACTCCAAAGGGTTCAGAAAATACAACCATTTAAGTTCAGGTATGTCATTTTCATGGTTTGTGCTCAAAATGGGGGTGCGTATCAACAGGTTAAGTGTGAACTCCTGTTTCTGTCTGAAATGTCCACAAAGTCGCAAAAAGACTGTTTTGCCTGAGACGGACACATCATAGAGCAAAGAAACAGAAGTCACGCCTTACTGGTAAAACATTTGATGTCGCCTGCAAGCATGAGCTGGACCAGCCTGGTTTCTCCCATGATCAGAGCTAAAGAAACACAAATTATGTATTCTGTCTTTCCCCATTCAAGTAGATAGCTATACATGTATGCCGCTTATTTCCAGAAAATAGCTGACGAGGAGTGTTCACAAGATGGCTGCCATGTGGCCTGACTTTCTTTGACTCTAATGGCACTAAAAGTTGTTCCCCATGTGAACCCCAACCCTAAACCTAACCATCAGTAAAAAAAATATATATAATAATTTAGAGGAAAAATGCGACCCTCACCATTGTTTATATAAACATATTACTTCCTGGTTTCCATGCAAACAGAACTCATGTCTCTGAGGTTACCCTTTCCTTCAGCAGAGCTCACATCTGAATTAATTCAAAAATGTCTGATGGGGAATGACATATAATCTTATCAAAACATTGATTAGAAACATGTTGATTTCCTGATTCATGTTGTCGTGTAAATGGAATGTACACACTGAATTGGATAGCACTATGATTGATCAAGGCAAGATGAAGTGTAAAAATAAAAATAGGCCCTAATATGTCACTTCTTGTTTACCTGTTTTATTAAAGCAATATTACAATATCAGAATGGCTAGTCAGTTCAACAGTACTCTTGCTCGTCTGATATTGCTTGATTATCATTAGAAACTTTAAGGCCACTCACATTCACCTATGAATTTCCACAATTAAGATTTTGTTTACACCCTAAAAAGTCATATTAGAAATGTTGAATTGGCTATAATTATTCATAATTCCAACAATTTGTGAGTAGCTTCCTCATTTGCCTGCCTAATTTTGCTTTTTAATTTCTTGCATACATTTGCACATTAATTTTGTCCATTGTCTGCTGTAAGAGCTTGTTTATTATAAAAAGAGATTTCCTGTGTGATGTTTTTCACAGGAGTGGAGCGCGGTTGGGTGGCGTTCCAACTGTGCGTCCTGATCATTTGTTTTGTCCTCATTTACAACCCACTGCTTTAACACATTCATGTCCACATCACATGGGGGTGGGGGTGGGGTGGTGGGGAGTCATATCTACTTACAGGCAAATGATAACTCCAGTGATCACTTCAGTTTGCTACAGTCAATCAAAGGGGTAAGGTATTTGTTTAGTTAATGACTTATGATAATAAGTAAATCATGGCACATTCCTACATGTTTAGGATCTGCTCTGATGTTGTATGGTTGCTATAGAACTGTACATTATAAACTGATTTCTGACTATTCTTTATTATTTGACAAGTTTACCAGAGTTTAAATTCTTAGTTTATTTATCTCATATACTGTACGTCATTATAACTAGTGGTTTTCAATGACAGATACAGATAAGTAGAGAGTGGGGTGGACAATATAATGCCGAAATACAGTACATCCAGTGAGATCACATTGAAAAGCTATTTTATTTATTTAAACCTGGAAATTAACAGACAGTTTTAAGATTTAAAAATAAAAAAGAGACGTTATAACGTAAAGTGAAGGAAATATCTAACATTCAGCACTATTTCTAGGTCACTAATCATAAGCAAATTTGTGACATTGGCCATGTTAACTCCTTTGAACAAAAGGTCAGGAAGCTCAGCAAGCAAATGGTTGACATACCAAATAAGACTATCATGCCGGCCCTACCTAATAAGCAACATAAACCGCTGCATAGGACCCTGTGACCACCAAGGGGCCCCCTACCAAGGGTTCAGTATAGCCAAATAATTATTTCTCTAAGCAGGGCCGGCCTAGGCATAGGCGACATAGGCGGTTGCCTAGGGTGCAAAATAACAGAAAGGCACAGCAGGAGATTTTTCTTTTCAATTTGTCGGAAGTGCACCCTCTTGTGACGACTGTTCACCCCTCTTCCCATATATTGTCATTAACAATTTTTATTGATTCCCAAATTAAAACGAACACATGAAAACACAGAATAAACTTATATCCATATACCCCCCAATTAACCAACCAAAAAAAAAAAAGAAAAAAGTTTCCACATAATAATTGCAGACATTACCCTCTTCACTACTCCTCCCCCTCAACTACCCAGGAAGGCCAAATAAGTGCCCCACTTCCTGCCATAATTACCCAACCTGCCCAGTCGTCTATGAGACATCTCCTCAAAAGCCACAACTCTGCCCAACTCGGTGCACCGTTCATGAAATGTGGGTGCACCCGGCGACTTCCATCCCATGAGATTCACCTGGCTGCCGATCATCACGCGGGTAAGGACCCAGTTTTTACATACATTATTTATTATATTAATAACCGCCCCATCACCCAAAATACAAAGTCTGGGGCAGAATAATATCTGAACGCCCAAGACCTCACAGAAAAACTTTGAAACTTCGACCAAAACTCCCAAATCTCAACATAGGACTAAAAAACATGGGCTATGTCCCCATCTGCCAACTGGCATAGCCAGCAAGTAGGTGTGTCTTTAAGGCCAAGCCTATAGAGTTTAGAGGGGGTCCAATAAAAATTATGCAGAATCTTAAATTGAATGAGGTGCACCCTTGCATCCCTAGACATAGACTTGACATTTAAAAAAATCCTTCATGACCTTTTCTAAAAGCAGAAAGCACTATCTCAAGAGTGTCTGCCACTTTAGCGGGCTGCGTACTACACCCAAAGGTGATACAGAGTAGATGGAGCAGCTGTAAGTACCTGAAGAATTGAGATATGGGAATCCCAAACCACTGTAAATTCGCAAAGTCTGGGAACAAGAAAATGTTGTGATTCATTATTGGATGATCTCAGGAATTTTGGCCAGGTCTCCCTAAGCCGATCTACGAGCCGGAACACTGTGAGCTCACTCGATTTCCAGCTTATGGCCTGCTATGTTGAACAGACTTGGGAAGATCTCGTCTAGGAATTTCACCATATCTCTGACCTCCTCATGCTCAGGAACTCCAACAATTCGGATGTTATTCCTGCGGCTCCTATTCTCAAGATCTTCAAGTTTTTCAAGAACGTGTTCCAAATCAACTTTGGTCGCCAGCGGATTATCAGATAATTCCCTCTCCAATGTCTCTATTTAATTGATCCGCTTCTCAACATTCGACGTAAGCGATCGACGTATTACAGTGAGATCTTATAGGTCAGCAACAAATTTCGTCAGCATCACAAACATGTTGGACAGTTGACGCTGGATTTCTCCCGCCGCACCTTTCAAACCGAGTCCCTGGTCCGCAGGCCTTCAGAGGTTTCAGCTTAAGCATGTAAGTGTCTTTTAATATCTCTAGAGCCTGAGGATTTAGAATTTTTTGAACATATTGACTTCAAAGTAGGGTGTACAAAATCTCACTTGATTATAGCTCCACGCATGGTGGCATGTGACTCCCCTCAACCCATATATTGAGCACTAGCGCTACGCGATTATATTAAATCAAAAATCAAATCAAATCAAATAATTTTATTGTCACACTATCATGTACACAAGTGCAACAGTAGGTGAAATTCTTGTGTGCAGTTCCAAGCAACATAGCAGTCATGACAGTGACGAGACATATACCAGTTACAATAAACAACATACTTACACAACACAATTTACATATCAAATGTACACATACTTACACAACACAATAATTATGTACAATACACACAATATAGAATACACAATATCCAATACAATAAGTAAGGAGTATATGAAATATATATATATATATATATATATATGTATATGAAGTAGTATATTGAGGAGAATATGTTGACAGTCCAGTGTGAGATTATAGATTAATAAAGTGCAGTGCTAATTATTGATCCTGATAGATCAAGTGTTCAACAGTCTGATTGCTTGGGGAAAAAAGCTATCATGTAGTCGGCTGGTGCGGGTCCTGATGCTGCGATACCGCCTGCCTGATGGTAGCAGTGAGAGCAGACCATGACTCGGGTGGCTGGAGTCTCTGATGATCCTCCGAGCTTTTTTCACACACCGCCTAGTGTATATGTCTTGGAGGGAGGGAAGCTCACCTCCGATGATGTTCCTGGCAGTTCGCACCACCCTTTGCAGGGCTTTGCCGTTGTGCGCGGTGCGATTGCCGTACCAGGCGGTGATGCAGCCAGTCAGGATGCTCTCTACAGTGCTGGTGTAGAACCGTGTGAGGATGTGGTGGTTCATTCCAAACTTCCTCAGCCGTCTCAGGAAGAAGAGGCGCTGGTGAGCCTTCTTCACAACGGCCTCAGTGTGGACGGACCATGTGAGTTCCTCAGTAATGTGGACACCGAGGAACTTGAAGCTGCTGACTCTCTCCACCGGTGCTCCATTGATGGTGATGGGGCTGTGTTCTCGGTCTTTCTTCCTGAAGTCCACAACAAGCTCCTTGGTTTTACTGACGTTGAGGGAGAGGTTGTGCTCTTGACACCAGCGTGTCAGAGTGTGCACCTCCTCTCTGTAGGCTCTTTCATCATTGTCAGTGATCAGACCTACCACCGTCATATCGTCAGCAAACTTAATTATGGTATTGGAGCTATGTGTTTCCACACAGTCATGTGTGTACAGGGAATACAGGAGTGGGCTGAGAACACAGCCCTGCGGGGCTCCAGTGTTGAGGGTCAGTGATGAGGAGGTGTTGCTGCCCATTCAAGACACCTGACGTCTGCCTGACAGGAAATCCAGGATTCAGCTGCACAGCGAGCTGTTTAAGCCCAGAGCCCGGAGTTTCTCATCAAGCTTGGAGGGCACTATGGTGTTGAATGCTGAGCTGTAGTCTACAAACAGCATTCTCACGTATGTGTTCCTTTTTTCCAGATGGGAGAGAACAGTGTGTATTGTAGATGCAATGGCATCATCGGTGGAGCGGTTGTTGCGGTAGGCAAACTGCAATGGGTCCAAAGAGGGGGGCAGAACAGAGCAGATGTAATCTCTGATTAGCCTCTCAAAGCATTTGCTGATGATGGGGGTCAGAGCAACAGGACGCCAGTCATTTAAGCAAGTGATTGTGGCTTGCTTCGGTACAGGCACAATGGTTGATGTTTTGAAGCATGTGGGGACTACAGACAGGGAGAGGGACAGATTGAAAATGTCCGTAAAAACACCAGCCAGTTGATTCGCGCACGCTCTGATGACGCGGCCCGGAGTGCCATCTGGACCCGCGGCTTTACGGATGTTCACCCGTCGGAAGGATCGGGTTACATCCACAACAGAGACGGAGAGCGAACCAACCTCTGTAGCATCAGCCGCGAATACTCTCTCCGCGAGGGGGGTGTTATTGTCCTCAAAACGAGCATAAAATGTATTAAGTTCGTCCGGGAGAGATGCAGCGGTGTTCATGGCGGAAACTTTATTCCGTTTGTAGTCCAAGATTGTGTTAATTCCCTGCCACATACTTCTAGAGTCAGTGGTGTTTAACTGACCTTCAAGCTTGTGCCTGTACTGGCGTTTGGCTGTACTGATAGTGTTACGGAGGGCATAACTGGCTTGTTTACGCTCCTCCGTGTTAGAAGAATTAAAAGCGGAGGTCCGCACAGTGAGTGCCGCGCGAACATCGCCGTTAACCCATGGTTTCTGGTTGGGGTATATCCGTATAGTTTTGGTCGGAACAACGTCCTCTACGCACTTCCTGATGAAACACGTTACGCTGTCAGCGTAAACCTCGATGTCGTCATCAGAGGCGGACCGGAACATCTCCCAGTCCGAGTGATCAAAACAGTCTTGTAGCGCAGAGTCTGATTGGTCCGACCAGCACTGGATTGTTCTGAGGATGGGTGCTTCCCGCTTTAGTTTCTGCCTGTAAGCAGGTAGAAGTAGAATGGAAGAATGGTCCGATTTGCAAAATGGGGGGCGGGGGAGGGATTTGTAGCCTTCCCGGAAAGGAGAGTAACAATGATCCAAAACTCGGTCCCCTCGTGTGTTGAACTTTATGTGTTGGTGGTATTTTGGAGCGATTGTTTTGAAGTTGGCTTTGTTAAAGTCCCCGGCAACAATGAACGCAGCCTCAGGGTGCGCGGTTTCCTGCTCACTTATACTCCCATACAGTTCCCTGAGTGCCCGGTCTGTGTCGGCTTGTGGGGGGATGTACACAGCTGTGATGATGACCGCTGTGAGTTCCCTCGGCAGCCAGAATGGTCGACACAGAAGCATGAGAAATTCCAGATCAGGAGAGCAGAAAGACTTGATTAAATGTACGTTCCTCTGATCACACCATGATTTGTTGATCATAAAACATACACCACCACCTCTGCTTTTACCGGAGAGGTCTTTCGCTCTGTCCGCTCGGTGCACGGAGAAGCCCGTGATTTCGATGGCTGAGTCTGGAATCTCCGTAGACATCCAGGTTTCTGTAAGGCAGATAACACAGCAATCTCTCGTCTCTTGTTGGAAAGAGATCCACGCTCTCAGCTCACAGAGCATGTTGTCCAGAGACTGAACATTTCCCAGTAGTATACTGGGTAGCGGGGGTCGATTTGCACGACGTCTTACTCTGATGAGAACGCCGGCTCGTTTTCCTCTTTTCCTTCTGCGTTTCCGTGGCCGAGCAGCCCAGACAAAGGGCTCCGCCGGCGTGTTTGTAAACAGCAGGTCGGCATTAAGGAATTTGAAGTCCGGTTTCCGATGTGTAATTGTAGAACCAATGTCCAAAAGCGTTTGTCTGTCGTAAACAATAAGGCAGACAACATCCAAGACAAAAAACAAAGAACTGTAAACAAAACAAACAATAAACCGCAGTGTTGTAACGGAGCTCGCAACGCAGCAGCCATACTCGGCGCCATCTTGAGACCATCTATTATTATAATCAGTTCCTTATCATATGTGGACAAAATGAGTGAAAAAACAGTCAAATTATCAGGTGCACAAGGCAGGAATCGGCACAAAGAAGAGGAGCAGAAAAAAGAGCAATATAAAGGTAAGAATCACAAGTTAATAACTGTTCATGTCATCCATTGATGTTTATTTACTACTTTGAAATAGCTTATTTAGAACCTCTTAACTGGCATGGACACTGTGGGAAATGTGCAGTTTTATATACGTTTAGTGCAAGTTAAAGGGTAACTAAACCCTAAACCAACTTTTTTTAGTTAATGATCTGTAAGCATGGGGCTTTATTAGTACTGGTCATTGATTCAAGTAATTTTTTTGACATTTGTGTATAAAGTGTTTTAATTGTACAGTATATGGTGTAAAAACGTCTGAGTGCTGCCCTCTTCAGGTTGAACGGTGGCTACTGCAGTTGCATTTTCCTATTGGCTGTTTGCGGTACTTCGTGACGTAAGCGGTGACAGCTGACGTAAGCAGGTTCCAGCTCACCATGCCAGATTCATGTACATCATGTCGTCTTGTGACCGTGTGAGGAATAATAATAACATAGAGTCTGACAGCAGCTGTCAATTAATCCGTCACTACGAGTCTCAGGTGTGCCCCCCCCCCCCAACCCCGCCGGGGTCTGCCCACTTTTCCAGCATTTTCAAATATTTCTAGTGGGTGGAGTCAGACTCTGAGCAGGTGTTTAGTTACCCTTTAAGTGCAGTGTATGTTGTTTTAATTTCAGTTATATAGCAACTTGCTTTCACTTCACGGAAATATTCCCAAATGTCTTCTTTTAAAAGAGACCATGAACAGGACTGTAGTCTAAAGCATTCATGATAAGCACCCTCAAACGAACCTTAGAACACCCTCAGTTGCAGACCAGGGCAAATTACTGCCCACAGGTAGATTTGTCATGAAAGTTTTTTATTCAATTTTTAATTTATCTGGCTTTGAGACCACAAACTTTTAATATGCTTAGGGTTGCCAGATAACGAACGCAACACCCCAATCAGAGATTTATACATGCACAAACAGGAAACATTTCACCTTATGTCATACTTAATTTATGCAATCTGGCAACCATGTATGCGAGTGTGCACGCTCCCTGTCCTCTTCGGAAAAAAATATTAAAATACTTAGTGCTCAATTGTGCAGTATTATGCTAAAAGAAAAGTGTGATGCAGCCACTCTGTGTCCATTCGTGAGGCTGCGTGTGCTGTTTAGTGCCAAGTCTGCGAGCAAACCTTTTCAGTGATGAACTTTAGTAAAATCCCAATAGAGCTTCGCATCATTCGCACACAGAGGGGACACGCGAGCAAAACCAAGTGAGAGAGGAAAATGTTTGTTCTTTGTGTTATTTGTAAAATGCTAAAATCCCTCACACATTTATGTGAATGTTACTCTGGCAGTAATCATTTATCAGAGTCATGCAGCTTGTTTTATTGAGTTGTGTGCTGAATGGGGTGCCAAACAAATCATTGATGAGACAGTGTTTTCAGAATATAACAAGTAAATTAGTCCACTTTGCGGCCAACCTTAAAATAAGCTTTTAGAATCTACAATTGCCGAAAATTTTATTTTACTAATAAACCAGACTCCTGATGTAGTGTTAAATTGAATTCTAAAATTACCACTAAAATAAACAATTAATAATTTTATTCAGCCTTTATTCAGTTTTACTAGCACATGATAGAAAAGTAGCAGCAAAACTTCAGAATGGTCAAAAATCGCAGAATGGTCCCATCAGTCTGTATCAGTGGCGATTTCTCTGGGCCAGCAAAGCCTTCTCTGCTGGCGTAACATGCCTAATAAATAAATATTTTTTCATCCTTTCATTCCAGGGCCGGCGCCAAGGGGGGTACTCTCCCGCCCCCTCAGATCACCATGAATGTAAACGGGATTTTACTGATAAAATATGCTATTTAAAAATCACATTTGCCAATTACATTTTCACATTTTCTTATTTTTGTGGATATTAAGCTAAATTAATAATATTTTAGTTAAGGACAGTCTGTTAGGCAAAGTCGAATTTTGATTGGACTTTTGATTTTGCGTGCTCGCTCACACTAACATTACGTTAAATGTCTCATACGGGAAAGTTCACACGACAGCTACGGACTGTAGAGCGATATTCCATAACTTCAAGGTTGCATATTGCATCATATCGTTAGTTTCACAATGGACATAAAGAAAGAACCCACAACACCTGCTGCTACTTCTTCTGGCTCATCTGAGCTCCAAATAAGCTGTGTGGACCCCACTAACGGCACCGCCAGTCACTCAGCCCGCCAAAAGCAAGGACTCGCCGACGCCGTCATCGTATAATTTACCAGAGGACCTCGGTAAAGACAAGCCAGTCCAGGTCTGTTTAAAGCAGTTTCCAAAGAAACAACAACACAAAAACGACTGTAAACGGTCATTTTCGGCAAATTGGTACAATGATAGGGAATGGCTAGAATATTCAGAGCAAGCAGATTCGGCATTTTGTTTTCCCTGTCGGAAATTTGGCGGGAGTGACTCTGTGTTTACAAGTACTGTTTTTTGCAACTGGAAGCATGCGACAGATAAAGCGTCGTCTAGGCAACACCATCTGGGTCGAGAACAGTTAACAGTGCTATTGTCTCCCTCTTCACCGTAAATCGTTTCTGGATCATTTTTAAGGGCATAATTCTGTATCGAGGGCCCAGTACATACAGTATATATATATATATATATATATATATATATATATATATATATATATATATATATATATATTAGTTTTTGACAAAATTAATAACTTTTAAGATGTGAATTTGAATGTATATTTTTAGTAATTCTCAAATAATACTTTTTGTCAATGTTTATATTTTTTTATTTTATTTGAAGTGTACACGTTTTTGCACTATTATTATAACTACAGTCAAACCTCAATACAGAGAAAGTTTTTAGTTACACACGTGTAAGATTAAAATGTAATTAAAATGTAACAAAAATAAACAAGAATGCTTTATTTCAGCTTAATCCATCTGGATCTGATCTCATTTCAACCTCTTTTTTTTGCTGTATGGTAATAGCACTACCAGTTTATTTGTATGTATAATTCTGTGTGTGTTAGTCTACTCTCCGCAACTGATTGATACTTGCGTCCGTGTGAAGACTGTGCGAGCCACAAGACAACAATGTATCCGCTTCACTGATCGAAACGGCAACGAGCACTTTGATCACTTGATTTAAAAAACAACACATTTCAGTGCTAGAGAACGACTCTAATTTGACAAACGAACAAAATAAATGCTCTGCTAGTTAACTGGAGATGTTTTAATTTGTATTGGTACACACAAATTAAATTGGCAAAAAGTGGTGACGTGCGTTAATGTGAACGCCCCCTCTCGGTATTTCAGACACCCCCCATCAGCGCTCGGCTGGCGCCGGCTCTGTTTCATTCTCATTGAACATTTTGCCTATGTCTTTGCATTCGCTTTCCACTCCTAATTAATCTACAAACGAATAGCAAAATACAAAAAGTTTATTCAATCAGAATTTATTCCTTGATGCTTACAAGCAAAGTGTGTCAACTGTTTCACAAATCATATGCCTGAAGCCGAAGCAGTGCGTGAGTCTGAGCTCCACCCCATCAGGCCTTCAGAATTTCTGCAGAATCCCTCAACAGTGCAGTGAATAGGCATCTAAAGCCAGATTGTCAGATTCATCAGAAAGTCAGATTGATTTATTTGTTCTTGGTCATATGTCCCTGACCAGGCCTTCTATCTGGTCTTGAGTGACGCAGTCACGTTATAAGTGATTTACGTAATTTGAAAGCGAAGAGCACGAGATTTAGCTGATGAGTTGGCTGTCATCACTGCCTCGTCACCATTGAGAAAGAGATCCTAATGGATTTAAAAACCTGAGAAGTTCTGCATGATCATGCAACTGATTAATTAAACAGGAAATGAGGGCTGATTTTCACTTCAAGCAAATTGGTAAGTGCTTGTGTAATTACGATACATCTCCACTTTATACAGAGCACCCCTACTTCCAATCTAAAATCTCACCTATAGGGCACCAACAGAGCCTGGGCTAGCCTTAGCACTAATTGTAAATCGCACTGGCCACACAGTCCGGCTATATGCATGTCAGTAGTCTGATGGAACCTGCAAAATCTACGAAAAATATGTAATATTATTTTTAAAGAAAAGGTATAGAGACATTTAACACATGAACATCTAAGAACTGGAATGGTGATATTACTTTGCAATTGTCTCTTAATGTATCCAAGTTTGCATCAGCCTTTTGACAATTTTCACTCTCCTACCCATATCCATCTCATGTTAGCAAAAACAGACACAGGAGAGTCCTTTATTTTAAATAAAATATAGCACACAAGATGTAACTAAAAGGGGAGCATGATATAACTGCAAGGAAATACCACAACCTCACGGAGCGTTCAGCAGCACGCATGCTCTTCCTGGTCTGGCGAGCGTGCTCAATACGTATGCTGTGGCAGGTATTGGAGCACACATCACGGCTGACAGGCCAGGATTTCAGACCACTAGGGAATCTGGGCCGCTACAGATAAGCTGCCACCCCTCACAAACCAGAGCAAGGAGGTGGAGTGCGTGTAGCCACCAGACCCCGCCCATTATACCTGCACATTACACTTTCTTCACTAACCATCCTGCACATAGGCTCCATTCACCATGAGGACACCAGATTCCCCTTTGTTTTGGACACTTTCCCCTTTGGACATGTTTATTTCCCCTTTTCTGTTGTTATTATTTTAAATAAAAGCTTCTCTGAGGCCTGACGCCATAACCACTTTGTCTTTCTCTAGCTCACCCCACCACTGTTGTGGAGAACGCGGGCATGGATGTGAGCGAAGGCAGTGCAGTTGGGCACCAACACCAGACCACATGCTTGTCTTCTGGAAAACCAAGTGGGGGACAGAGAATTTATATATATATATATATATATATATATATATATATATATATATATATATATATATATATATATATATATATATATTTGTTTTTGGTTTTCATTTTTGTTCCTTGGAATGTTTTCAATCCCTGATGTACTCTTTACTGTCCTGTCCGAGCCTCTGAAATCATATCGTACCTGTGGCAAGGATGTGTGCTTGCTCTCTATCAGATCTGCATAAATAACTACCCAGCATTCCCAGGTGTAAGGACATTTGCATATAGAACTTTGATAGGGCTCCCTAGAGTCCCCTTAGCAGCCGCTGAGCGAATATGGGGTTGGTGGCGGCACAAATAAATTTGGAATTAAAATCCCACATGCATGTCTTCAATGAAGTCACAGAGGTGTTGACCATGGAGACGTAGACATGAAAACCATTGACTTATGAGGAAGTGATTGATTCCTACGAAGATAATTTAATTGATAGATTATTTTAGACAGTTTTACTGCTGAAAGGTGTCTCAATGACTAAGACTGTACATTAAATCACACAGATAATCACTCACATCACACATTTACTTATTTCAACCTAATTTCATATAAGATTTAATTTACATTTATGTGAAACAGAGGCTACATACAAACTCCAAAATATAACAAAGGAATAAAATATATCAGATACATATCCACCAAAATAAGTGACTTTTTGAGGGGGAGCATTTGTATGACTAAGGGTTTCTGAAGATGATGGATGTAAAACATGCAGAGAGATGTCATATAAAGGTACACATCCTACAAACGGAGCAGGATGTTCCACTAGTCATCCAACAACGAACTAGTGAGTTTAATATTTTTAGCTGTGGTGCTTTTAAAGGGATGAGTCGAGAGATACAACTTTTTAGAAAGTTTAAGTGTGATGACAGTAAATTTGTGTGTTGCAAATAATCTCTTAATTATATACCTTCTATGTATTGTTTTTGTATTTCAATTCTATTTTTATTAGGTTTTTTAATATTATCCAAAAGAACAACAAAAAATATAGAACAATTGGAACTTCCCCACCCCAACATATATATAATTAAGGTAAATTAACAGTAATAAAAAAGAATTTGTAGTAGTAGTAATAATAATAATAATAATAAATTAACATAGGAAAAATCCTTAAATCACAGTTCTAATCAAATAAAATCCCTTTATTGTCACTCAACCATGTACACAAGTGCAACAGTGGGTGTATCTTGGTCCCAGCTAAGTGAATTTTCATTTTTTCAAAAAGAAGAGAAAAGGTTAAAACAGCTGGTGTGGCCTATTCCCATTGTAAGTACATCTTGTCTCCCCCTTGGGGTACAAGGGACTATGTGACTTATGTGGGGTTTGGGAAAGTTATGATGGGCTTGTGTGCATTTGTTACTAGATACGCAGTAGCCTGTATGCACCTGCAACACTGATCCAAGAAATACAATTCAGTTGGTTGTGGCATTTTGTATAGGAACCCTTAGTGTCACTATATCGACACGACGTCAAGTGAGTGACAGAAAGGGAACGTCTTGGTTACTGTTGTAAACCTGAACGAGTGGATGCAAGCCACCTCCTTTTATACCTGTATGTCTGGGGGAGTGGCATGCAAATTCCATTTGCCAATTCTCATTGGCCTTTTCTCAAATATCAGATGTGTTTGGGGCTCCCAAGTTCGGCCCCTAGTGTCACTACATCGACACAACGTCTTGTCCATTAGGGAACGGATGTTTCAACTGTAACCACAATGTTTTCCAGATTTTTTTGCCTTGGTCATAGTCTGATTGGTTTAACCACATCAAATTTGTGGCTATTTTGTTGCTAGTTAACTCATTATACTGGGCCTTAAAAAAATGACTTCTTTTTGTTTCCCAGAATCGTCGCTAACTAAAAGTTGCTGCTCCAGTTCTTTAATTTGCAGATCAAGATTTCCCAGTTTCTTATAGTATTCTTTGGATTTATATTTGGTGTAGCTCATTATTAATCTTATTTGTAACACAAAGGGGACTTTGGCAAGGAAGATAAAAAATATACTGAATTACACCATAATATTTAATATTTTTGAATCTGATAAGAGATATAAGTGTAAATTGATTATCGGTGGCTGAGAGTTTCTTCCATTGCAAGACAGATTATCTTGCTAATGGTGTTATACTGTATATGCCATGAATTTTATATTCAAGGAAATGTACACAATAGTCATACTTATATCATGAATGACCCATAATCCTTGATGATAGTAAACGCTTGGCCTCTGTCATATCCTGCAACAAATTCATCATAACCCTGTC